>NC_080180.1:53925118-54161219 GCF_950295315.1 Erinaceus europaeus | reverse complement strand
TAGGACAGAGAGAAATTAAGAATGGGAGGGGGAGACAGAGGAGAGAGAGACCTGCAGACCTGCTTAACGGCTTGTGAAGCGACATCCCCTGCTGGTGGGGAAATAGGGGCTTGAATGGGATCCTTGTGTGGGTCTTTGGGCTTCATACTATGTGCGCTTAACTGGGTGCACTACAGTCTGCCACCCCCCAACCCACCCCCAGATTCCAAGTCTTTATCCACTGCACCATTTCCCAGGTCCTTGTTCCTTACTTCGTGATGCAGTCTCATCTACAAATCCTTGAGTCTAGACTGTCTTTAGTGATTAGTGTGACAAATAAAATGGGGGCAGGAGTGACACTCTACAGTCTCTGAACCTAGGTTTTAAGAGGGTTCATATCTTTTTTGTTTATCTCTTGGGTGGTTTCCTTTCAGAACCTATTTGCTTTGCTGTGAGTTGTCTAAGACAAAGAAGACATGTATAAAAGTCCTCCTAGAGAGTCTTGGCTGAGTCCTCATTGGAAGCTTAAGTCAATGGGCAGTTAAGAATAATATGAGACTTCTCGTATGTCTAGCCATCAAGGCTCCGTGTCTGTCTGTCTCATATTGCTCCAAGGCAAGGGAGGGAGTGATTTAAATGCTAACAAGAGCTAATGGCTGGTGTGCTAAAATTCAGCTGGAAAACAAGGGGAACACATTCTCAACCCCTACTCCTGCTGGGCATGTCCATTTGATGGGCTCTGTTCTGGAAGAATTTAAGGAACCACAGTCCCAGAAGCAAGAAGATTTGGGCGTCTTTGATCGCTCTCTGACTGCCCTAAATCTAGCTCCTGGCTTTCCTGCCTTCCCTCACTACTACCTTTATAAAATGGTAACAGACCTTGTAGGAGGAAAGGGGGAGTTAGATTTGAGTTAATAGATTCAATTCTCTGATTGCAAATTCAAAAGCTAGTAAAAGTAATTTCCTTCATGCAAAGGCTGGTGTGACAAAGGCTGGTTTTCTATGGCACTTGGGCAGCCAGCACTTACAAAGTTTCATTTCCTCAGAAAATCCATCTGTCTTGCTGTGAGAAGTCCAAGACACATGGAGAAGACATGTGTGGGAACCCTACTTGACAACTCCACCTAAGCCCTCCTTTGGTAGTCCACTGTTTGAGGTTCAGCCTAGAGAATGAATCTTCCTGGATTTCCAGCCAGTCAGGCTCTGTGTGACTCCAGGAACAGTGGCCACTGGACTACAACCACTTAGCAACCTCACATTAATATCAATCAAGCTACAGAGAAAGGAACAAGTTATAGCTTTATACCACCAACTGTGGGGGAAGTTTGTTAGGTAGCAATCAATCACCAGAATGGCATTATAAGCAAATTACAGAGGGAGTGAAACACTTTTTTTTTTTTCACATAAAGATGATGTATCTGTTACATTCAACCTCAGACCTCAAAGCATTAAGTACCCTATGCCCTAAATAGGCTCAATTAAAAGGAAAAAAAAAAATCTTTTCAATACAATCAGGCTTCAAAAAATAAGATGAATGTATAGTGTTAGATTTGAGGGGGAGAGTTGAGATATAGCATTTTGGAACTCTGAGCTTCAAATGCACCCATCCATTCATTTAAATATTGATTATGTACATATGCAAAGCAGCATGCCAGGTGCTGTGGGGGATAAAAGGATGAGTCAGAAAGCTGTGCCAATATTAGCATTTTGGAAGACCCTCCCTTTTCCCTCTGAAGACAATAAAACACTCTGTTCAAATTTCTAGCTGGGTTTTTATTTGGTAGTTTTATTTCTATTCTTTTGCTCACCATAACCTTTTCTTTTACACTGTTGGCTTTGAGTGTTTGGAAAATACAAAAAGTCCTTAGTTGATGGAGAGCTAGTCACATCATAATGTCAGTAATCTGAGAAAGCATAAACTAGCAGCACTAGTACAAAATTTAAAATTTTAGTGGATTTTTTTTTTTTTTTTTTACTTTTCTTACTATATTCCCCCATTCAATCTTAGCTGCCACAGTCAGGCAGGCAGAAAGCACAAGGATACTTTTCTCTTGCATCTGTAGTGGAAACCTTAGTAGTAGACAATATAACTGTTCCAGGTCTGTCAAGTAGATGCACTGGAATTTTTTATCTTATACTCTTAACTTCAATTTTTGTGGAGCCCATAATATTGCTGTTCTCTCAGTGACAGTTATGTCCATGATCAGGTATAAATGACAGGGTGGTTAAATTAATTTTCATGCAACCTTGGTGCTTTAGAGGTTGTAAATCAACTACTAATTGTTTTCAAGCACTGTAAATTTGCTAAGACATGGTTTTGAAGGAAGAAAAGCTGAACTCTATTTCTGACCCTGATATTACTATTTCTTTCTTTTTTAAAAAATATTTTATTTATTTATGAGAAAGATAAGAGGAGAGAGAGAGAAAGAACCAGACATCACTCCAGTACCTGTGCTGCTAGGAGATCAAACTCAGGACCTCATGCTTGAGAGTCTAATGCTTTATCCACTTTGCCACCTCTTAGGCCACAATAATGACTATTTCTTGACTTAGGGTCATTTTGTAAACACTCCAACTCCATATTACAGTAGTTGCAAGTATAAAATAGTATTTATAGCCAAAGGTTATTTTGAGTTTTGGTTGTAGTTACGCAGGTAGAGTAGTTATTAAATTCTAGAAGAGATTTTTTCCCCCTCAGGTCTTGATCATGGTGGTCTTGATCATTTTCTAGGTTATTAAAAGATGGTGATACAAAGCATTCCATGCAATTCTACTTCTATTTAGGTTCGATGTACTTTTTCACAAATGGTGTTGAATTTTAAAACAATTATTGTAAAAGCAGTGCAAATCTGCTTCAGATGGAACCCCATGTGGATATGATACCTGGTAATGAATGCACCCTTTTGAGCCTTTCAAGTTCTTCCTTGCATTGGGTTGGATTAAAGCAAAAGCAAGAACTTTCATGGAGTCCAGGAGCCAGGTTTGTTAAGATAGAATTTATGAGAAAAAGAACTAAGGATAAGCTTACTTCAGAAACAGCGTGCCTGTAGCCTTCAAAGGAAGGGTGTTTCTGAAAAGGAGCAAAAGAAGAGCTGCTGCTTGGAGATCAGGCCCTTTGGGGGTTTTCTGGTCTTTAGCTTCACCTACAATGTTCCTGATTGGCTAATTCATATCGGTAGGCTTGCTCAGTTCTAGTCAGTGCCACAGGTAAACGTGGGTGGTCTCAATATTGGCTCACATGTCATAGGTACATAGTCTTAGCTCAGGTAGGTCTTCTTGCTGAGTGCATGGTCCCAGTCACACTGACTTGCTGACATGTAAGTCATGTCATTCATATGGCTTCTGACATACCAGTTTCTGTCATATGATCGTTTTGGTTTGTCTCCATGGTTACCTACTATAACAGAAGGACCATTTGCCTGATTGAAGTGGGAGTGGGGGCTAGTCTCATTTGTTTGTTTGTTTGTTTATTTTTATTGCCATCAGGGTTATCGCTGGGGCTCAGTGCTGCTACTATGAATCTACCACTCCAGCAGCCATCCTTTACCTTTTCCTTCCCTTTTCTTTTCCTTCTTTAGGAGAGAAATTGAGAGAGAATAGGGAGATAGAGAGTGAGAGAGAAAGACACCTGCTGACGTGCTTCACCTCTCCTGAAGTGGACCCCCTGCAGGTGGGGATGAGGGGCTTAAGCTTGGTAATATGTATGCTTTACCTACCAGGTGCACTACTACTCTGCTAGTCTCATTTCTAGAGGTTCTTTGACAAAATCCTCATGCAAAACCCAGCTTCAAAACAAAAGTACTAGGCTGTCATTCCTTCCTTCCCTCCTGACTCTCTTCCCTCCCTCCCTCCTCCAGGGTTAATGCTCAGGCTCCATGCCTGCACTATAAATCAACTGCTACTGCAGCCATTTTTTCAAATTTTTTGGATAGGACAGAAAGAAATTGGGAGAGATGGGAAGATAGGTAGAGAGAAAGATAGACACTCGCAGATACCGCCTGCTGTTGGTATGCTTCTAAATTCTGCTTCTAAGACCCCTTTCTATTTCATTGGATTAATCCCCCCTGCTTAACACTGTATTCTGTTTACATAACCACTGTTAACTAAGCACCGCCCTGCCTCCAGGGCATTGGTTTAATCCTTACTGTTTTGCATGCTTTTTCCTTCTCCCCACCCCCTATCCTATGCACATCCTCTTGGGACCTGACACTTCTGCCTCAGGATATATAAGGACAGGACTGTGATTAGAGATAGCTTAGATTGTGCTGCTTTCCACATGAATAAAGACTGAACTGCATACCACTCAGCCGTGAGTCCCTGGTCGTCTCTCTCTACCGCCCGTGAAACTAGCCTGTGAAGTGACCCCCCCTTTCAGGTGGGGATCTGGGGGCTCAAACCAGGATCCTTGCTCTTCCTACTATGTGCGCTTAACTCTATGTGCTACCACCTTGCCCCTCTTTTCTTGTCTTTTCCTTTCTTCCTTTCTTTTTTTCCTTTTCTTCATTTCCTTCCTTCCTCCCTCCCTCTTTCCTTCCTTCCTTCCTTCCTTCCTTTTTTTAAACTATATTTCCTTATTTTATTTGCTAGGGCAGAAAGAAACTGAGAGGGAAGGGGGATAGAGAAGGAGAGAGAAAGAGACACCTGCAACACTACTTCACTGTTGATGTCATAAAGCTTTTCCCCTGAAGGAGGGAAATGGGGGCTTGAACATGTGCATTTAACCGGGTATGCCACTGCCTGGCCCCCGGGGCTATTTTTTCTATATTTATAGCTCTATTCTAATTCTACTTTGCCACATGTTGTCAATGAAGCTAGACAAGGGCCTGCTGCCTGATGTCACATAAAACCAAAATGTTAGACCAGCTGTGCACGAAGGGAACTTTTTTATTGTCATTTGGACTCACAACTAGAATCCAGAGAATATTACCTCAATGCAGCTTCTGCCTATTCCAGAGATGTCAGTCTTTTAAATATGGAGGAGAGAGAGGGATAGAAAAATCAGGAGCTAGATTCAGAGGCAGTTAGAAAGGAGTCCCAAACTCCCAGATCCTCCCACTTCCAAGAATATAGTCCCTTAATTTTCCTCTTAGAATAAAGTCTATATTGGTCTTAACTATTTTCATTATCAAGAGGACAAGGCCAAGAGGAAGGGGGTGGGGACATGAGTGCCTGGTTTCACAGTTTTGCTTTCTGATTCAGGTTTGAACAGATTAGCTGTTTATTTGCCAAAGATTTCCTGTGAGCAGCTCAGGCTAGCCACTGTCCTTTTGGGACATGATTTCATAAGCACCCAAAATTGTGTATTATCCTAAATATCTTTAGTCATTTTTTGCTGTCTACCAAGGTCCCTGTGCCTCATTGTGGCTTGCTTGCAGAGTCCTTAAGAGTGTTTTTTTTTTTTTTTTGCTTTTCACAAGCAAGAAGGCTTAGAGATGAAATGCTATAAGGGATTTTTTTTAAAAAAAAAAAAAAGGAAAGAGAAAAACTAAAAATGTTTTAATTACCTATTGCAAACATTTCATCCCAATTACAAAATGAAATCAAACATGTTTCACCTTAATTGCTCAAGCCAACTGAGCTACACTTTCATCACATAGTTGTAAGTTTC
This sequence comes from Erinaceus europaeus, assembly GCF_950295315.1. Lineage (NCBI taxonomy): Eukaryota > Metazoa > Chordata > Mammalia > Eulipotyphla > Erinaceidae > Erinaceus > Erinaceus europaeus. Next base: position 54,155,632 of record NC_080180.1, on the reverse strand, counting down.
ATGATTTGAGATTTCTCCAAATACATTCTAGCGATGTTGGTGAAGGCACTGCCAGCTGGTGCACACAGATGTTATTTCATTAACTTAATTAGCCAAATCTTGATGAATCCTGCTATATGTTTGCTTAAACCAGGAAGTTTTCTTCTCACAAAGAATTTCAGAAATTTTCAGGGTTGTTGACACATTTTCAGAGATTTGCTTGGTGGAAGTTTTCATATCAATAAATCTAGGCTAACCTCCACAGACCTTAGTGTTGCTTCCCTAACCCTGACTCCCTCCTGACTTTGTTCCTGCTGTCACTGGTGAGAGTGGGAGTCTTTTATATTTGCTACTGGAGGGCTTAGAATTGTCTCCTGCATTTGTAAATGACAATCTTTTTGCTCCTTCCTTTTTTCCATCTGTCTCTTTCTTCTCCCTCCTTTGTTTCTTTTTTTTAATTTTGTTTGATAAGACAGAGAAAAATTGAGAGGGGAGGGGCGAGAGAGAAGGAGAGAGAAAGACAGCTACTTGCAGACCTGTTTCACTACTCATGAAGGGTATATTCACTACTCCCAGTGGGAAGTGGGGACTCAAACTCAGGTCTTTCAGCATGGTAATGTGTGCGTTCAAATGGGTGTGCCTGCATCTAGCCTCCTCTTCTTCCAACAACTTCTCATCCTCCTCCATTTTCTGGCTTTGAATCTGTGTCAGTACATGGCAAAGAGATACACTATCCAAGTGAGCTACTGGGCTGTCGGAAAAGTCATGACATATTTCTCCATGTTTTCCTGTGCCAAAAAAGCGTCATGAGATTTGACAACCAAATATTATGCTGGCCCGATGACATCTCTTCTGTGCTCCCTTAGAGGGAAAAACTAGAAGTTTGCTCTAAAAAAAATGTACTCAAGTAGTTGGTAACAGATCATTCAACAAACCAAAAATCACATTACAGGAATGAAATATGTCTTTTTTCCTTTCTTTCCTTTTTTGTTAAAAGATCATATATATGGAAGAAATCTTTTTTTTTTTTTGTTCAAATCTTCTATTCTGACACGACTGCTCATTTCTCCTTCACACAGGTATGCATATATGTATGTGCTTGCACTTTCAATTATTTATTTATTTGAGCTCTTAAAAGGACCTGTCAATGCCCACATTTAGCAGGGAAGCAATTCAGAAGCCAGACCTTCCACTTTCTGCACCCCATCTTGACCCTGGGTCCATACACCCAGAGGGTGAAAGAATAGGGAAGCTATCAGGGGAGGGAATGGGATACAAAGTTATGGTGGTGGGAATTGTACCCCTTTTAGCCTATGATCTTGTCAGTGTTTCCATTTCATTAACTAAAAAACAAAAAAAGGAAAGGAGAAAGAATGAGAAAGAGACAATAGGAAGATAATGGGTGAGAAATAGCAGCTTTCTTGACCTATGCCATATAATACATATTTAAGTGTTCATTGTCAACTTTTTTCGTTTTTAAAAAACTTATTTATTTACTTACTTATTTTTAATGTGTCATGAGGGCTTCACTGATCTAAACTGACTTTTTCAGATAGAAAGAGATGGAGAAGGAGAGTAAGAGGGAAGCACACTATAGCACTGAAGCTTCCCCAGGGTGTTGGGGACTGGGCTTGAACCTGGACTGCACATGGAAAAGCAGACACTCAGGTGAGCTATCTTTCTGATCCTGTCTGTATCTTTCTCTCCCGTAGTATTTATTTAAATTGAGAGAGAGAAACCAGAGTACTGCTCAGCTCTGATCTACGGTGGTGCCTGGGGTTCTCTGAGACCTCAGTCATACAGATTCAGTGTTCTAACACATTGAACTATATATCTCCTTGGCCCTCTATGTTATATCTCTCATAAGTAATATATGATTTCTTTAAATGCCTGAATTTTTCTCCATTAGCAGAACATTTGCACATTTGGATTTCATATAATTAGGAGCTTTTTAAATTGTACACACATTTTAAATTTCCTTAACTTTTTTTTTGTCTTTTTAGGAGTGCTTTTTGTTATTCCAGAATTCTCTTTAAATTGAGAGGGGAGGGAGAGAGACACCTACAGTCCTACTTCACTATCTGTGAAACTTTCCCCCTACAGGTGGGGACCAAGGGTTTGAACCCGGGTCCTTGAGCACTGTAGTGTGTGCGCTTAACCAGGTGTGCCACCACATGGCCCCTTCCAGTATTCTCGTATAATACTTTAAAAGTTGTACATTATGTTTTGTTTTCCTTTAGTGGTTTTCTTAGAAATTGTAGTGTATATAATTAACACATTAAAATCTAACGTCATAGGGAGTCAGGCAGTAGCGCAGCAGGTTAAGTGCACATGGCACAATGCACAAGGACTGGCATAAGGATCCAGGTTCAAGCCCCCAGCTCCCCACCTGCAGGGGAGTCACTTCACAGGCGGTGAAGCAGGTCTGCAGGTGTCTATCTTTCTTTCCCCTTCGTTGTCTTCCCCTCCTCTCTCCATTTCTCTCTGTTGTATCCAACAACGACAGCATCATCAACCACAATAACTACAACAACAAAACAATGGAAACAAAAGGGAAAATAAATAATAATAAAAATTTAAAAAATAAAGAACATAAAAAAAAAAAATCTAACGTCAAACAATACCTTACGTCTCCTAGACTATGTCTGACACCATTTTAAACTAAATTTATAGCCTGTGTTGTTGTGGACCACACAAATGACACACATTTATGTTAAAAATTTATGCAAAACAGATTTATAATTATATATTCCCAAGGAAGATTATTCTTCTATTCTCAATACCAAAGTAAATCCTCTTAAGTCTCCTAGAGATGAGCAGGTAGCTTATTCTCACTCACTCTTACTGAGAAATACACACGGGTTCTCAGAAGATTTGTTTGGAAGAGTGTCTTCCAGACTTGTTTTCTAAAAATGTATTTTGTTCTTTGTTAATGAGGGTGAAAGAGAGAGAGAGAGAGAGAGAAGGCAGAGAGAGTGCTGTCAGGACACTGCTCAGCATTGGTGTATGTGGGTGTGGGGGATGGAGCCAGAGACTCTGGAGCCGGAGGCAAGAAAATGGTTTTGCATAACCCTTCTTCTATCTTCTAGACCTCTTGACCTCTTCCTTAGGTTTCCCATGTTTTCTTCTGAATTGCCATGACTCCATAAGGTTGTGAAAATGAAGTCAATGTTCCTATTTTAGAATGTGCCCCAATGGCAAAAGAATTAAACAAATGAGTCCTCTATTCTTTGTATTCTCTTTTCCACTTTGGTTTTGAATGGCAATAGCTAACATTTTTCAACATGACTTTTTAATTATTTATAGTTTTGTTTACAGAAAGATAATCAGTTCCTCCCGAATCTTAACCTCCATAATGTCTGAAGTAGAAATCCCCATTTGTGTTTATATGGCACAGCTTTTGAAACTGATTACATATTTATTATAAATAACATAATCGCCTAGCATTATATTTGCATATGCCATCCTCCCCATTATTTTGAAAACTTCCTAAAACAACTTTCCCAGTGACCCCATCCCCACCCCACCCCACCCCACCCCACACCTAAATAGAAAGGTTCACCTGATTGGTGCCTAGATGTATTGGTGGACTGGGCAGGAGCAATAGCATAATGGCTATGCAAAAGGACTTTTAGGCCTGAGACTCTAATGCCCCAGTTTTAAACTACTGCACCAGCATAAGCCAGAGCTGAACAGTGCTTGGGTAAGAAAGAAAAAAGAAAAAGAAAGACAAATTAGGACTTTGTTAACGTACCCAACTTGCTATGCACACAACCCAGGTTCAAGCCTGACCATCACTAACTGAAGGAAATTAGGTTGGTATGGTGTTTTTCAGTCTCTCCCTCTGTCTCTTTTTCTATCTGAAGAACTCAGTGTGCAGTGGGGAACTCTTGATGACTACACACACACACACACACACACACACACACACACACACGGACTCTATCACTCAGGAATATTCTGTTTCTTATCTGTCAGTATGACACAACTGAGTTCCTGAGCCCCTGGCTGAAGTCCAGGCTTTATGTTATTTCCTCCATAAGTACTGATTAATCTGTGCTGATCTGTCTTGAATCTGTGCGCAGGAATATTTGCCCACCTCATGGATTTACATTCCTGAGAGAGACTGAGGCTACTCAGGAGTGTGTGTGTGGAACGCCAGTGGCAGAGAAAACAAGTTTCACTATTGCTCTACAGTTTTTACATTATAGTAGGAGAAAAATATTAGCTAGGTACATATGGTTTCATGCAATAATAAAATATACTGGCCAGCTTCTTTGTAGTGATGTATGAAACATAACTACTCTAGCCAATGGTCTGTAAGTGGATTTAACCTGTGACAGCTTCCAAGGCCCTTCTGTCTGAGACTATGGGATGTACTCTTGAGTCTTCTTGTTCCTCTCCCTTAATTCTCTGCCTTGAATGTGTGTAATTGCTGCAATTCCATCTCAGATTGATAGTGAAGGCTGAATATGAAGGATGACAGAGTGGAATGAGAGAAGCCCAGGTCCCTAAGAACTGTGAAAGCAAGGCTACTGTACTATCTCTCTGAATTGTTTACTGCTAAACTTCACCTGAGAGACAAACTTCTAGCTTATTGAAGGCACTGTTATTTTAGGCTTCTATTAGTCACATCTGAATGTTATCCTAAACAGTGAGTTCCAGGAATTATGCAGCCGGGGATTTGTTTATAAATATCTGAGATCCATGATATAACATTTAGTCACACCTGATATAGTTTTTATACAGAGGAAAGACTACATGGCAAATGTTATAAATTAACTATTTGATATCTGCTGTGAATTTTATGGTCTCACTGTAAGTTTTGACTTCCATTATTCTATACTGTCTATTTTTGAGCTGGAGAGGCAGCATAATGGTTTTTGCAAAAGACTTTCATGCCTGAGGCTCTGAGCTCCCAGGTTCAATCCCCAGCATCATCATAAGCCAGAGCTGAGCAGTGCTCTGGTCTCTCTGACTCTTTCTCATTTTGTCTCTTATTAGAAAAATAATACATAAAATATTTTTAAATGTTTATTTATTTATTTTTGGATAGAGACAGAGAGAAATTGAGAGGGAAGGGGAGATAGAAAAGGAACAAGACAAAGAAACACCTGCAGCCCTACTTCACCACTCATGAAGCTTTCCTTTGCAGGTGGGGACTGGGGGCTTGAACAGGGTTCCTTGAGCACCACAATGTGTGCATTTAACCAGGTGTGCCACCACCTAACCCCCCATAAAATAAATATTTATATTTATAGATATTGCCACCAGGGTTCTTGCTGGGGCTTGATGCCAGCACTATGAATCCACTGCTCCCAGCCCTATTTTTTTTTACCTTTTTTTTTTTCCTTTGATAGGACAGAGAAATTGAGAGGAGAGGGGAGACAGAGAGGAAGAGAGAAAGACACCTACAGGCCTATTTCACTGCTTCTGAAGTGTTCCTCCCGCAAGTGGGTAGCAAGGAATCAAACCTTGGTTTCTGTACAAGGCAAGGTGTGCCACCCCTTTATATATTTATTTGCCTCCAGGGTTATCGCTGGGGCTCTGTGCCTGGACTACGAATCCACCGCTCCTGGAGGCCATTTTTCACGTTGTTGCCATTGCTGTTGTTATGGTTGTTGTTGGATAGGACAGAGAGAAATCGAGAGAGGAGGGGAAGACAGACGGGGAGGAGAGAAAGACAGACACCTGCAGACCCACTTCACTGCCCATGAAGCCACTCCCTGGCAGGTAGGGAGCCAGGGGCTCCAACTGGGATCCTTAGACCTGTCCTTGCGCTTTGCACCAGGTGCGCTTATCCCGCTGTGCCACCACCCGACCCCTAAAAATATTTTTTAAGTCTCAAGGTTAAATACTTTCTTCTGTATTACTGATAATTGTAAGGATTGGGTAAAAATGGAAAAAAAAAGTATCATGGAGCTAGTTTATTTTTCATGTTACAATGCATGCATGATACACAATTCCCAGGATGGTCCAGGAGCCAAGAGCTGCTTTGGAAATGACTTTTAAGATTTATTTGTAGTTAAGAAAGAGAGACTAGAGTTCTGCCTAACTCTGACATATGGTAGTGCTGGGGATTGAATATGGGACCTCTGTGGCCTCAGAGATGCAAGTTTGGTGCACTTCTAGTTCCATTCCTTCTCTGAGTCCTGTAAAGGTAACATGTATAGGCATTTATGGTGTGCATCATGTATATACATTTTTCCAGTCATAAAATAAACTGATGGGAACAATTCTTATAATGTTGATGTTTTTGTTACACCTTCAAAGTAGTAATATGATTCTCATTTCTACAACTATACTCAATTTTACAAAAATTAGATAGGAAATATAAAGTTTTTTCAAATCTTTCAGAAATTAGTAATTGCCACATAATGTGTCTATTCTAGAGAACTAGTTTTCCAAATCATTCTACAGGATGGAAAAATCCTATTATAGATTCTAGAAAGACACAATAAACATGATAAAGATACAATGAAAATGATAAAGATTCTAGAAAGATACAATAAAAATAATAACTGTATAAATACAAATGTGCAAGTTCAAATAATGTAATTGTAAGTTGTAAGAGGAATTAGAACTACTATGCATTTTGACTAGATTTATTTTTTTCCAGAGCTCAACATTAGAAATAGTACTAATGTGGTTTTTTTCATTCTATTTTATTTTAGTGGTTTATTTTATTGGACCACTGTTCAGCTAAGGCTTATAGTAGCACTGGGAATTGAACCTGGGACCTTGGAGCTTCAGGCACGAAAGCCTTTTGCATAACCATTATGCTATCATACACATTATGATACAGCATTATGCACACCAGGTTTAGTGTGATTTATTTTACCAATAAGTTAAATGTACGGGTAGGGATATTGTTTATTAGTTATAAAAAAAATTCCTACTCTGGGGAGTTGGGCGGTAGAGCAGCAGGTTAAGCACATGTGGTACAAAGCAACAACGACATCAATAACAACAACAATAATAACCACAACAACAATAAAAAACAAGGGAAACAAAAGGGAAAATAAATAAATAAAATTTTTTTAAAAAATTCCTATGCTTGATCAAATATTTTACAGATAGAGAAAAATCCATTAATTAAGTAGCTGTATAAAAGACCTTAATCACAGATCTTAATAGTAAAGCATTAGTTCACATAGACAAGTACAAGACAAATAAATTCACTACAATTGTAGGTCTTCACATTATAGGAAAAACCCTCTTCAAATCAATAAATGACCATATATGTATATTACATGATGTCTATCTTTCATAAAGTAATTTTATATTACACAGTATACATAATGTGTAATTTATATATTGTATTACTTACATGTAATTATGTTTTACCTTATCTTTTATTTTCACTATATTATTCTATACTATATATAACATATGAAGTACATATATGTATATCAGAGTTCCATTATTCTAACTACTCATATTTTTACATTAGTGATATTATTAATATTATTAACATATTAGTGACATCATATTATTTACATTATTATTAAATTAATCTAATGCCATTACATTAATAACACTGACAAAAGAGATGATAAGAGCAATGAAATACTAACAGAATCTCAAAATATAATTATGTGTCTATAAAGATGGCATCATATCTTAGGAGAAATGCCTTCCTAAGTAAAGCAGAAAAACTAAAACAAAAACCTGAGATATTCGACTCTTAAAGACTGATTAAAGAATAACAACAATAAAAAAGCTTCAGTGTGTTAAAAGATAAATACATTTTTAGAAAGATTTTCTTTGTTTATTGATAAAGAAAGAAAGGAGAAGTCAGGGCACTGGTCTGGCATACATAGCACCAGGGGTGAGATCTGGGGCCTCAGACATGCAAACACTGTTTTATCTAAAGGCACACCTCCCTAGCCACAGAAGGAAATGCAAATTTAAAGAAAAGGTAAAGAATAAAATGATATTTTTTTAACATCTGTCTTTCTGTATATCTCTCTGTCTGTCTATTTTATTTTTGTGTAACAAATTTATGAAAACAATCTACAACTCAATAAGAAATTAAATCTCCTTATAGTAAAGAGAAGGAAAAATTTATGAAACAAAAATAAATGTGTAAACTTTTTTCCAAGCCACTTTTAAAATTTGCGATTAATAGTGGTTTACAAATTATAAGATTAAAGGGCACAGAGTTCCACACCACACTCACACCAAAATTCTGTGCCCCTCCCATAGCCGCTGTAGTCGTAGTCATAACGGCACTCTGCTTACTTAATTTATTTTTCAATGCATGAATATTTAAAATGATCTTAATTTTGTTATAAAAATCAAGGAAGAAAGCAAAAGCAATTATGCATATATATATATTTACACAAATTTAGAAAAAAATAACTCTTCTTTGGTGCCTCTGTGAACTGTAACTTATAATATTTTGTTTCTGAGAATATAAATCAAGGCTAATTCTCTTTGGAGAGCCTTTGTAAATCATTATTAAAATTAAAATTAACTTAAAACTTGAATGATATTTCAAGTTCTATGCTCACTGATAATGATTTACAGACTAAGATATTTATTGACACAGAATTTGTAGTCATGAATGACTTGGATTAGCCTAAATGTAAATTAATAATAGAATAGTAAATATCAGATTTTTTAAAATGAGTACTCTGCCACAGTTAAAAACATTTGAAAAGCATATTTAAGACATTTTTAATGTTAGAAATAATGATTTATTCAGAATGTTATTTTTACTGGAAATAAAAATATCTATTAAATTATTTATATAAATACAAATACATTTATATTTATAAATATAAATATAGAAATATAATATATATAAATTTATATTTATAAATATAATATATATGTATATTTACAAATATACATATATATTATATAATATATAAACATATATATATATAGTTTACGCATACATACACTGAAGCATTAGGACACTTTATATTGATTTCCTTTGGAAAGGTGCATCAAAAGGATAGAGCTACCTGACGTGGGTTTAGAGAGGGGAAGTGACCTCAAGGTAATAAATCCAGCTCAGCAATAGGTCATTAACTCTAAGCACTCTGTTCACAAGGCCTGTTTTGCAGGAAATAGTTAAAATCTTAATCATCTTAAAACTTTGCAGGAAAAACACAATATTTAGGAGCATGGGACCAACTTAGCAGAAACAGCACTTGCCTAACCACGCACAAAGCCCTCAATTCAATCCCAAGGAGCACCACATGGGTGCAGAATGGATGGCACCAGCATATAAAGTGAAGCAATGTTTAGAGTCTCTCCTCTTCTCTTTGCTCTCTCTCTCTGCCCAAAAAACATAGAATAAAAACGGGGGAGAAGAGTCAGTTGTATCACATATTCAAGAGATTTGAGTTCACTCCCCATCAGCTTGTGAAAAAAAAAATCAAATTCAAAAGAAAGGACAATGAATAGATAGTCACTCCACCGCCAACCTCATCCTGCTTGTCCTTCATCTTCTGGCAAACAATGGACCTTTATTTTGTTATGGGCCCCAGATCAGATCAAACTGATGGGGTTTACAGTCAACAACATTTACACACATTTCCCATATTTGGGAGCTACTCTCTTCCCTGATTCAGCTTTCTGGTCCTTTTTCCAGCCATGACATCATCTCTCCAGACAATAACTTGGGTCCTCCTACATATCAAATGTCAGGCTCAGAAAAACAAACAAACAACAACAACAACAAAACATTAATATAGTCATGGGCCCTTTGGAATAACTAAAATAGGCCTACTAACTATCTATAAAACGGAGACCCTCAAATCTTCATCTGCACTAATCCAGCCTCTAGGTTCATGATTAGTCAACAATTTTCTTGGCTTTATATGTTACCTCTTTTTTCAGCCACCAGGTTCCAGATGCTACCGTGATGCCAACTGGACTTCCCTGGGCAGACAACCCCACCAATGTATCCTGGAGCTCTGCCCCCCCCCCCCCAGAGCCTTGCCCTACCAAAAAGAAAGAGAAGAGAGACAGGCTGGGAAAAGAAAGAGAGAGACAGGCTGGGAATCTGGACTGACCTGCCAAAGCCCATGTTCAGTGGGGAAGCAATTACAGAAGCCAGACCTTCGACCTTCTGTGCCCCATAATGTCCCTTGATCCAGAGGGATAAAGAATAGGAAAGCTATCAGGAGAGGGGATGGAATATGGAGTTCTGGTGGTGGGAATTGTGTGGAATTGTATCCCTCTTATCCTATGGTTTTTGTCTGTGTTTCCTTTTTATAAATAAAAATCACACACACACACACACACACACACACACACACACACACACACAGTTTGCTTCAGTTGGAGATGTACAGAAAACCCATTATAATACAAGGGACCAGATGACCCAATGGCTGCAGACCCCTATTCTATTTACCTCTGACCCCTTCTCTAATTTTCTAGACTTTCCTTCTACCTGTATAATTATTCTCTGGAACAAAGGAATGGACAGGGTTGGGGTGGGGAGATATGAGGGAAGACTACTGCCACTGTAGTTGAACAGTAGAAAAGAGCTTTTCCCTTCCTGTAAGATACGGTGTGACAGTGTCTGGCTTTCTGTGGCACTGGGAGGTGGGTATGTATTCAGCTTCAAAGGGTCTCTGAGGAAGATATGAAAGGAGGGCAGTGTGGAAAGTGAACAGGTATCATTTCTTTTGCAACTTAGGTACTTTTTGTATTTGAATCTATTAAAGAGTATATATAAATTGCCTGTTGTATTTTTTTTTTAAAAAAAGTTATTTCTTTTGGATACAGACAGTGAAATCAAAAGGTAAGTGAGAAGTAGAGAGAGAGGGAAGGAAGGAGGGAAGAAGGAAGGGAAGAAGGGATGGAGACAGAGACACCATTACCATTTACAGATTGATGGAATAGAACTATGGGTCCAGAATTTATAGTTCATTATTTTTCATCAAGGTTATGAAAACAATTCAATGAGGAAAACATCATTTTTCAACTAATAGTACTAGGGCAACTAAATATCCACATGCAAAAGATAAAAGGGAACAAACAGACATAAATATAGATAGACAGTTACGGAAATAAGTCAACCCCTATCTGTAACCTTGGGAGAGCTACTGCAGTTTCCAATGGAAGGAAGGGGCACACAGAACTCTGGGGGTGGGAACTCTGTTGAATTATACCCCTGTTGTCTCGTAATTTTTTAAATTAAGTCACTAATGAAAAGAAGAAGCAGAGAAGCAAAGAGAGTGAGAGAGGAAAAGAGACTGTGGCTCTGAAGCTTCCTTCAGTGTAGTGGTAGCTGTTGTTGCGGCGGTCTGGTGTCGGGCTGCACCACGGAGAAGAGAGCGGACGTCCAGAGCAAAGGGGTACACAAATCTTTATTATAGGATGGGGGGGGAGGTTTGGTTCAGACCACGTGGAGCCAGCCGGCAATGGCCGACCACGGGGGGAGAGCAGGGAGCGAGACCTCAGAGAGGGAGAGCCGAGAGCCCAGAGAGAGAGAGGGGAGGGGTGAGGGGGCTTTTTATTGGGCGACAACCAGGGGTGACGTGTAGGGCCAGGATTGGTTGAAAGGGGGCACTCTAGGATTTAGCGGGGCATAGAAAAACCTGGGGGCGGAGCCAGGATTGGTTGAAAGGGGGCACTCTAGGATTTAGCGGGGCATAGAAAAACCTGGGGGCGGAGACTGCATCAGAATAAGTCCTCAGCAACATCTCCTCCTATCCCTTTATATCTAAATGGACACAGTAAAGAAAAATGGAGCAGGCTTAAATGTTTTAGAGGAATGCCATGCTCAGGTGGGAAGATGTAGGACTTTCTGTATGCTTTACATTGTGTTCTAGCCCTCCCCCGCCAAGAGAATTGGATCATTCCTGTTAATTTCGCGGGCCATTTGGCCCCGCCCCTAGGAACCCTGAGAGAGGGTTCCTGAGTCCGAGAGTTCCGGAGTTCCTGAGTTCGAGAGTTTCAGAGTTACAGAGTAAGAGAGAGTTCCACAGTGGAAGAGTTTCAGAGGGTTCCCCAGTACAAGAGTTCCTGAGTTCCTGAGTTCCAGAGTAAGAGAGAGTTCCACAGTGGAAGAGTTTCAGAGGGTTCCCCAGTATGAGAGTTCCAGAGTTCCAGAATTGGAGAATTCCCGAGTTACAGAAAAGGAAAGAGTGCTTGCGCCGCCGCAAAGAGACAGCAGAGTTCTGTTTGGTGATTAGTTTGTCTTAGTTTATGAATCGTTGTTCCTGAATAAAGAAATACAGCTTCCCTGCCCAGCCATTGTCTCCGCGTCTCTGTTACCCGCCTGTGAAGCTAGACCCGCCCGGCAAGAGCCTCCGAAATTTTAACAACAGGTAGCCAGGCTCGAACTTGGATCACACATATGGCAAAGCAGCGCACTTAGTGAAGTGAGCTATTTTGCCAGCCCGACAGTTTCCTTCCTTTGCCTGTGCTAATTTATTTAAATTTTTTAATATTTATTTATTTATTTATTTCCCTTTTGTTGCCCTTGTTGTTTTGTTGTTGTAGTTATTGTTGTTGATGATGTCGTCATTGTTGGATAGGACAGAGAAGGGGAAGACAGAGAAGGGGAGAGAAAGATAGACACCTGCAGACCTGCTTCACCGCCTGTGAAGCGACTGCCCTGCAGGTGGGGAGCCGGGGGCTCGAACTGGGATCCTTATGCCGGTCCTTGTGCTCTGTGCCACGTATGCTTTACCTGCCACACTACCACCTGACTCCCTGCCTATGCTATTTTTAAAGCAATTACAAATACCTAGGAATCTTTTATTTTATTTTGGGCTTATTCCATTCTGGATTTTCTTGTCATGAATTATTTCCAAATGAAGCGCTATATCTAGTCACAACTAAGTCATATAGCATTCAGTGCTACCATCTTAAGGAAAATCTGACTGGTCATTAGAAATGAAGCACAATTTCAAAAATGATTTTTCAGGAGTAAAAGAAATATAAGATACTAAGTATTGTTACAGTAAGTGTGAATGTATAGCATGGACAATGACTTCACTCACAATAGGTATATGGGATCTAGTAGCATTCTTAGGGGACTATCTGGTGGAGCACCTGGTAGAGTGCACACATTACCATGGGCAAGGCTATAAGGATCTGGGTTAGAGTTCCTGGTCTCCACTTGAAAGAGGAAATCTTCATGAGTGGTGAAGCAATGTTGCTGGTGTCTTTCTCTTCTTCTCGCTATATATAAGAAAAATAAGGGAAGGTGGAAAAGAAAGAAGAAGAAATGAAAGGGCACAGGGACCAGTGGAATTGTAATGCAGGCATAAAGCCCCAGTGATAACTCTGGTGGCAAAAATATGATGATGGTTATGGTAGTGGTTGTAATAATTCTTAGTGAAGAATTGGGTTAAATCATTCGTCATTTCCATCTGGAATGTGCTCATTAGGCCTTTTGAGAGCCTCTCTAGGACCTTACCCTCACTACAAACAATCAATGGTAAGGACTGCCCCACTCTGAACAAAGGCTGGGTCATCCTACTCTGCGATTGGTCCTGTAATGTGTGCAGCATAGAATGTTCCTTGCTATGACCATGGACTATGAGCTCAGACTGACAAGAGGCCAGGAGATTATACAGGCTCCTTTGCTACCTATGAATATACATGGGCCTCAGGTCAGATTGATGTGGTAAACAGTTAAATATATATTAAAATATATTTTATATAACATAGTTTGTGTGTGTGTGTGTGTGTTTTCAAGTTTGAGAGCCACTCTTTGGCCCTAACCCAGCTCTCAAGTTCTTTTCTCCACTCTGGCATCATCTTCCCAGACAATATTACTTTTTTTTTTTAATTTATGTATTCATTCATGAATAATAACAGGTGGCACACTGGGTTAAGCACATAGAACGAAGCACAAGACCCCACGCAAGGATACCAGTTTGAGTCCCCTGGCTCCTCAGATACAGAGGGGTCTGTCACAAGCAGTTAAGCAGATCTGCAGGTGTCTATCTTAACTTTCCCTACCTTTCTCTATCTTCCCCTCCTCTCATAATTTCTCTCTGTCCTATCCAATAAAAAAAAAAGAAAAGAAAAGAAAAATGGTTGCCAGGAGCAATGGATTAGTAGTGCCAGCACCAAGTCCCATTGATAATACTGGAGGCAAAAAAAAAAAAAAAAGTGAGAGAAAGAACCACACATGGTACATGTACTGCTGGGGATTGAACTCAGGACTTCACACTTGGGAGTCCAATGCTTTATCTACTGCATTGCCTCCCAGACCACAACAATATTTCTAGTTCACCTTCATGTTTGCTATTCAGCTCAAGTCAAGGCTACTAAGGTCCTGGGCTCCTAGAAAACATAGCTAAAGTAGACAACCTAGTTTCTTTCCACCCTAGTGTTCCTATTTTCACTGTCTCTATTCCCTCCTACTCTTTGGTCCCTATTTGTTAAACAGTTGGTCCTACTTTATATCTTACTGCCTTTCAGCCCCAAAGTTCCAGATGCCACTACAATTCCATCCTGATCTCCCTGGGCAGATGACCTCACCATGTGTCCTGGAACCTCACCTTTTCAAAACCCTACCCCACTAGGTTGATCTGTACTCCCTATATACTCCCATATGGATCAACCAACCAATATTCGAGTCCAGTGGAGTAGCAATTACAGAAGTCAGAACTCTTTCCTTATGTGGATCAATAAGTTTGTTCTATACTCCCAGAGGAGGAAATGTTAGGGGGAGATGACCAGAGGGTTCAGAGAGAACCCAGAACTTTTGTGACCTTTGATTTTACACCATCACTGAAAGGGGAGAGAATCTGGAGAATGCCTGAGAAAGTTAGGTGCTGTTTCTTTTAGAGGATAAAGGAAAAATATTAGAGGATAAAAAAATTTTACAGGATAAAGGAAAAATAGCTGGAAATTATAATAGGTGTAGGTGAGACTTAGAAAGGAAGTGTAAGCAGACCCTTAGAAGTGAAAAAAAGGGCATTAGCTTCCACAGGGAGAAGCCATCTTTACCCAAATAATCCACATGCTTCTATGGTGTATGTCTTTTCATTTTCCTAATCAAAAGCTTAAATTATTGGGGGGGGGAGTGAAACCCTATGAGGAATATTTAGATGGAGTTGGGAGTAGGGGGATCCTTTTTAAATCCCTGATGAAAATTTTGATTTGAGATCATTTAATTTACATGATAAGAGAAGTAATATATATATGTACGTGATAAGATAATCCCCAAAGGACTTTTTATTTACTTTCCCTTTTGTTGCCCTTGTTGCTTAACATTGTTGTGGTTATTGCTGTCTTCGTTGATGGACAGGACAAAGAGAAATGGAGAGAGATGGGGAAGACTGAGAGGGGGAGAGAAAGATATACACCTAAAGACCTGCTTCACTGCCGGGCTAGCTTCGCGGGTGGGAGACAGACGACCAGGGACTCATGGCTGAGCTGGGAAGCAGTCTCTCTTTATTCATGTGGAACGCAGTGCAATCTAAGCTATCTCTAATCACAATCCTGTCCTTATATATACTCACCAAGTAGGGTGGAAACAGGATGCAACATAGAGAGGGTGGAGCAAAAAAAGACTGGTGGAAATCAAGGTGTACTAGGAGAGGGGGTGGAGCAAAAAGACATCATGAACCAGTGGGGATTAAACCAATGCTCTGCAGGCAGGGTAGTGCTTAGTTAACAGTGGTTATGTAAATAGAACACAGTGTTAAGCAGGGGGGATTAAACCAATGAAACAGAAGGAGTTTTAGAACCATAATTAGAAGCATACCAACACTTCACCACCTGTGAAGCAACTCCCCTGCAGGTGGGGAGCTGGGGGCTTGAACCAGGATCCTTACACTGGTCCTTGTGCTTTGCGCCAAGTGCTCTTAACCCGCTGCACCACCTCCTGACTCCCCCAAAGGATTTTTTTAAAGTAACAGGAAGGCAAACTGTTAATTCGATTATGGTTGGAAAGAGCAAATT
The DNA here is from genome assembly GCF_950295315.1 of Erinaceus europaeus. NCBI lineage: Eukaryota > Metazoa > Chordata > Mammalia > Eulipotyphla > Erinaceidae > Erinaceus > Erinaceus europaeus. Next base: position 54,139,756 of record NC_080180.1, on the reverse strand, counting down.
GATGAACCTTGGGTACCAATAATAGTTTTCACTAGTTACCATGAAGTCAACTTTGCATTGATTTCATTTATAAAACCTGACCCGATTTCCTCTTTTGCAGCTTAATTAAGAACTGTGCAGTGGTCTAAGGTGCATTGAGAGAAAGAACAGTAGGTGGAGTAGACTGAGGCCATAGTGAAAAGACTGCTGAGTCAGGAAAAATAATTTGCCAATGTGTTACTGAACTTTTAGCATCTATGAAAATTGCAGTCGTAGAGAGATCGCTGACTTGGACTATAAAACTCTATATAGGATTCTTCATTGTGAAAACTTCGCATTTGTGAAGCCACTTGAACATGGAGAAGGGAGCCATTATAGAGAAATTGTATTACCTATCTCCTTGAACTGGGCCAAAAACCTTTAAACTGGGACAAAAGCAATTATTTTAAGAAATAATTAAGCAAGCAGCTGTTTGAGAACTGATGAACTTTTACCTGGAAGATAGAATCAGTTCTCTTTTTATCCTTTCTAGAGAATAAGTAATAATAAAGGTTTATATTGGCAAGTATAGTTTAAGCCTGTTGTCACTAATAGATTCCTGTCTTTAACCTAGTATCTCAATTATCTCATCTTCCTCTAACAACCCCTGCCTTTGTCCTTCTAAGACTGACATTTTAGACTTTCTACCTGTGTCTCTCAGTTGTAATGCTTTGACCTCAAATGGATGTGTCTGCCTTCCTTTCTCTTTCTCTCTCTCTTTTTTTCTTTCTTTCTTTCTCACTAGAATACTGCTCAGCTCTAGTTTATGATTGGGTCGGGAGGGGACTGAACTTTGGTCATTGGAGGTTTAGACAAGCAAATCTTTTGCATAACCATTGTCTCCCTCATTTGTCTTTTAAATTTGCCTCTTAAAACTCTCAGAAGGCTAGAAGTAGACCTTCCCTATGACCCTGCAATTCCTCTCCTAGGGTTATATTCAAAGGAACGAAAAATATCCATTTAAAAAGATTTGTGTATACCTATGTTCACAGAAGCACAATTTGTAATAGCCAAAATTTGGAAGCACCACAGGTGTCCAACAACAGATGAGTGGCTGAGATAGTTGTGAGATATATATATATGTCTCAGCTATTAAAAATGGTGATTTCACTTTCTTCACCTCATCTTGGATGGAGCTTGAAGGAATCATGTTAAGTGAGATAAGTCAGAAAGAGATGGATGAATATGGGATGATCTCACTCATACACAGAGGTTGAAAAATACTACCATGGGGGCCAAGGGGTAGCGCAGTGCACATGGCTCAAAGCACAAGGGCTGGCATAAGGATCCCAGTTCCCCGACTCCCCACCTACGGGGGGGTCGCTTCACAAGTGGTGAAGCAGGTCTGCAGGTATATATCTTTCTCTTCCCTCTCTGTCTTCCCCTCCTTTCTCCATTTCTCTTTGTCCTATCCAACAACAACAATGTCAATAACAATAATAATAACCACAACAGTGATAAAACAACAGGGGCAACAAAAGGGGGAAAAATACCCTCCAGGAGCAGTGGATTCATGGTGCAGGCACTGAGCCCCAGCAATAATCCTGGAGACAAAAAAAAGAAAGAAAGAAAGAAAGAAAGGAAGGAAGGAAGGAAGGAAGGAAGGAAGAAAGAAAGAAAGAAAGAAAGAAAGAAAGAAAGAAAGAAAGAAAGAAAGAAAAAAAAAAAAATACTACCATGATGCCAACCTGCCTTCTCTGGACAGATGACCTCACCAATGTATCTTTGAACCCCAGTTCCTCAGAGCCCTACCCCACTAGGAAAATATAGAGACAGACTGGGGGTATGGGTCAACCTGAAAACACCCATGTCCAGCAGAGAAGCAATTACAGAAGCCAGACCTCAACTTTCTCTGCCCCATAGAGACCTTTGGTCCTTATTATCAGAGGGAAGCTTTCAATGGAGTGGATGGGATATAGCACTCTGGTGGTGGGAACTGTATAAATTATACCCCTCTTTTCCCATAATCTTGTTGATCATTATTAAATCACTAATAATAATAAAAAAATAAGTTGAAAAATAAGAAAAGAAAAAGCAGAACTTGGACTGGGTTTGGTGTATTGCACCAAAGGAAAAGACTCGGGGTGGGGGACGGGGGGAGGTTCAAGTCCTGGAACATGATGGCAGAGGGTCTAGAGAGGGTTTGAATTGTTATGTGGAAAACTGAGAAATGTTACACATGTAAAAACTACTGTATTATACTGTTGACTGTAAGCATTAATCCCCCCAATAGAGAAAAAATGCCTCCTATAGTTTTTGATTGTTATCATCAAGGAATAGTCTTAACAAAGTGGTGGAAACTGGAAGCTTACAACAGAGAAATGAATGTCTGGGTAGTTCTATCAAGTGAAATTTCAGGTGAGCAGTGTGTGAAAGAATGAACTGGAGAGTTAGATGGAGAAGCTTAGAACTGGCAATGTCAAACAACTCAGCTTTGCTTTATATTTATTTCAGAATAGTAGGGGCTACCTCCTAGCTCCTAGTTAATAGCTCCTGCCTCATGTGGTTCATCTCTCCTAAAAAGAAAGCTTTCTTCAAAGTAGCACTGAGGCAGAGTCCCACTGAAGGGAATCTCTATGAAAAGAAACAGGAAGGATGGTAAGAGTTACAATGAGGGAGTCGGGCAGTAAGCACAGCAGGTTAAGTGCACATGACACAAAGTGCAAGGACCAGAGTTAAAGATCCTGGTTGGAGCCCCAGTCTCCCCACCTGCAGGGGAGTTGTTCACAGGAGGTGAGGCAGGTCTGCAGGTGTCTCTCTTTCTCTCCCCCTCTCTGTCTTCCCCTCCTCTCTCCATTTCTTTCTATCCTATCCAACAACGATGACATTAATGACAACAACAATAATAACTACAACAATAAAACAACAAGGGCAACAAAAGGGAATAAATAAATAAATAAATATTTAAAAAAGAAAACTTAAAAAAAAGAGTTACAATGACTGAATATGTAGATTAGCACAGGAGTCTTAAGAGTAAACTTTGCAAAGAATGTAGTTACAGAGCATCTTTTCTGGAAATGGGTGAAGTACAAATTTAAAAGCCAAACCAGTCAATATTGGGATAAAATTAGAATATTTAATAAATAGATAGGCAAATATTTATGATATAGATTTTGAGTCTTACAAAAATAACTTTTCTTATGGAAAATGATGGCTTTCTAAATAATTATGCATACTTCTGCTTAGGTAGATTGATTGCTGGAAGCAATAAAAATATCCCTGGCCTGTGTTCAATGTACCGTTTAGGTTCAAAATTGTATTTGGCATTACTTTTTGACAATCTTTGCTTTTTATTAATGGGCACAGAGAAATGGTTACTGAGTCACACTGAAAAAGCACTTCTTCCACTTTAATTTTAATAGTTGGTGTTTGAACATAATTACTCAGTTAGTTCATTAATGACTTATTATGCACTTACTGAGGACCTTTTCTGTACCAGATGCTTTTTCTGAAGGCAGAGTGGAAAAGATAATGGTCCCCATCATTACAGAGTTTTCTGTGTAGTGGGTTTCATTTAATCAGTACAATGACTCCTTGCCAGAACTTTTTTATTTTTCTTTTTTTTCCCTCCATGGTTATCACTGTGACTTGGTGCCGGCACTGTGAATTCATAACTCCTGGTTTTCATTATTATTATTATTTTCCATTTTACTCAATAGTATAGAGAGAAGTTGAAAGGGGAGTAAGGATAGAGAATGAGGGAGAAAGAAAGACACCTGTAGATGCCCTTCACTGCTTGTGAAGCATCCCCCCTGCAGGTGGGTAGTGTGGGCTCAAACTCAGGTCCTTCACTTGCATAGTACTATGTGCACTTAATTGGGTATGCCACTGAGAACTATTTAGATAACTTTTTATATCATGTAAAAACTTGATACTGTTAATGCTTGAGATACATTAAAAAAACTTTTAATTCCATTTCCTAGCAATTACCATTGTTAAAGTTTTAATATGTTACTTTCAATTTATTTTTTAGGGTGTAGAGTTTATGTGTCAATGCCTACATAGCTTTATCTGACTTTCTATCTAGTTCCAATGTATGCACCTATGTATTCTTTAACACAGATGCATACAACTGTTTTGTTAACTGAATAAAGTAAATGGAATAAAATAAGCTTTAGCTAGTACATTGTCAGAAAATTGTGAGGATGTGGTTGAGCTTGGCAGGGCTTAACCTGATGAGTGCGTCTTTCCTGTCAGTCCCTCTCTCTACCAAGAGGTTGAGCAATGAGGGACAGGAGTAACCCCAAAGGTGTACCTCGTCCTATCAGACTACCTACCTCACAAAGCACCCCACATTCCTGATACTATGGCCATTAGATGACAGAAAGGAGGACATGTCAGGAAATTGTTAATCCATCTCCCCCTGCTCCACCCTCCATTCCTGATACAATGGCCTATCTACAAAATCATTGTTTTGCCTGAAAGATCCCCACCCATTCCATTCCTTTGATCTATCTTTCAAGACCCTCCCTGCCTCCAGGGTATCATTAATCCTACCAGTTAAAACCCTCACAACAATTGCTAAGGAAATTTCTACCTTCCCTAAGCCTTTTTGCCTTTCTCCACCCCTTTCTTAGCCATTTCCGTTTCCAACTTGTCACTTATGGGTCTGGCCTTTAAACGTGTTGCTCTCTGATCAATAAAGACATTGCATTGCCACTCCACCATGAGTTCAGGAGTCATCTCTCTGACGTTGCTGAGTGAGTAGCAGCCCAGGCTGGCTCCGGTTGAGTTCTCTCCAACCCAGAGAGTATGCCCCCAGGAAGAGGCACCCCCATGCTAGCCCGGCAGTCCATGTCTTTGTATATATTTTCATTTATATTAATGTATCCTTAAAAAATAAGGTTCACTTACAGGTTGAAAAAGTTCAGTATTACCTAAACCAAAACTTCAATTTCACATCCAATTCAAAGCTTTTCCCCTCCACTCAATTGTACTGCAGTGGCTCAAAGACTTGTGATGAGACAGGTGAGCATGACCTAATCAACTTTCCCTCCTTATGCTGCTGTTGAATTTCCAGGGTTCAAATAAGGAAGATGAGATTAGAAGAAAGAAAGCCTTACATGATTGATACTATTTTAGTATTTTCTTTTTTAAAAATTAAATTTTTTTTCTCTTTTGTTGCCCTTGTTTATCGTCATTGTTGTTATTATTGTTGTTGGATAGGACAGAGAAAAATTGAGAGAGGAGGGGAAGACAGAGAGGGGGAGAGCAAGATAGACACCTGCAGATCTGCTTCATCGCCTATGAAGTGACCCCCCTGCAGGTGGGGACCCGGGGGCTTGAACTGGGATCCTGGTGTCGGTCTGTGTGTTTTACGCCACGTGCACTTAACCCGCTGTACCATTGCCCGGCTCCCTACTTTAGTATTTTCATGCTTGATATTGGTTGTTTGACATCCTCTATACTTAAAAAAGTATTGATATATTTATATTGACTGGAATAGATTTCTTGTTTAGTGTCAATTTACACACACTTTAATTTTTGCTCTATACTATTCCCTCATACAGATATCTCTAGACTTCCTAATATGTCCTTCATTACATTAAAAAAAAATCCTAAACAGAAAAGCAGCCAATGTATCCTACTACCCCTCTTGGGTCAGTCACATTTATTATATGACTTGGCCTTTACAAACTGTATGAAGTCATGTCTTGCTAAATGGTTAAAGTTCAAGTTGCTATTCCATATGACTGTCCTTTGCTAACTAATGTTGCTAACTCATGTGTCTCCAGCTCATTGCCTCCTTTCAGGATGAGAAGTAGGTTGGAATCTCCCCAAATTCCAGGAGATACATATCAAACTCTATAAAGAATGTGCACCTTATTGTCCAGTGTAATAATAGAATGCTGTTTTTCACAGGTTTGGACTTATAAATTTTGTCATCTATCTTGGGGATGTCCTATATCTTTATGGGGTATTCCTCTCTATGGCATTTGAGGGAGGGCTTGAAGGGAAGGGAAGAAAAATGCCATTGTGCTCCCTGAGAGTTTGACCACTCTGCCCTTTAATCAACTTTTGAATTTCAGATGTCATTTAAATAGGTTAAAAAAAACACTAAGAAGAACTTGGAATGGAGTTGGTGTATTGCACTAAAGTAAAAGACTCTGGGGTGGGTGGGTGGGAGATTCAAGTCCTAGAACATGATGGCAGAGGACCTAGTGGGGGGTTGTATTGTTATGTGGAAAACTGGGAAATTTTATGCATGTGCGAACTATTGTATTTACTGTCCAGTGTAAAACATTAATACCTCAATTAAAATAAATAAATAAATAAATAAATAGGTTAGAAATGATAGTGGGGTTGAAAGTTACTATACCAGTTCTACTTCACTAAATGCTTCATGGATGGGTCTAGCATCTCTTTAGAATGTGAAGTTATTTATAACCCATTGTTCTCAGTTTTGGGGCTTCAGCCAAAATTCCAAGACAACAGAAAGAGTTCTATTCAAATTATATATATATATATATATATATATATATATATATATATATCCACATTGCTTATGAAGCAGCTTTTAACTTTTAAACTAATAATTATATGAGCATATGAATGTTCAATCATTGTATTTCTTTGGCAATAAAATATTAACAGTTACATGCTATTTCATCTCATGAAAGTGTCATAATATGTTTCCCATTTTAATGTTTTTTCCTGTTTCATCATAACAGTAATGTGTAGTTATCAAAATTTTTTGAAAAATATAGAACAGTTCAAAGACTACAATGTCATTTGTAATGCCATAAAAAGGAATTGCCTACATGTTGTTATGCTTCTTTCTAAATTTTCATCACCTGGATATACATAAGTGGATATATAAAAATATTTATATTTATGTATATATGAATTATATCCATCTATTTCCATGTATAATATATTTACTTTTATTAAGATGTACTATAATATACTTTCATTTAAAAATAAATGGCATGGGTCAGGCAGTGGTGCACCTGGTTAAGCACAAACATTGCAGTGTACAAGGATCCAAATTTAAGCCTCTGGTCTCCACCTGCATGGGAAAAGCTTTCATGAGTAGTGAAGCAGGGCTGCAGGTATCTCTGTTTCCCTTTCCCCTCTCAATTTCTGTCTCTACCCAATAAAAATAAATAAAACATATTTAAAAAATAAAAATAAATGGAGTTTATACTCTAGTTTTATATATGATTTTCACTTTATCTTACATTTTGACCTTTATATTTGAAGCATTTTGAAAGTATTTTTATTACTATAAAATGTTAATTATAGAAAATTCTGGATTTACAGATTAGCAAAAAATAAATCAAAATAATATTAATTTTTGGCATCTATCTAATTGGATCTTATCACCAGCCCTTAGTTAGAAATAAAGTTATATAATACTGTCAGTACACAAATCTCACTGTCTTTGAGCCAGTGAGTCTTCTTCAACACTCCCTTTCTTAAGTCCACCCATTTTGTTTATTTAGAGGTTCTGTTTGTAGTCAAATGCCAGCCACATACAGATTTGATGCTCACTCATCTGTTGGTGCTGGAATATTGAAATGACCTAGGAGGCACAGAAATATATATATATATTGACAGTTCTTCACTCATGACATGGAGATGAATTGCCTTCCCCTAGATTATGGGCTGGACTTATATTGGTACAAATAAGTCTTATGAAAAGACAGCATATTCAGCTAAATTTTCCAGTTTTTCTAATTTATGTAGAATTCATTTCGGAGTCAAACTGAAAAGTTATGAGGGACAACAACACAAGAAATCATTGATTCTCTTTTGTAACTGGTCATGGAACTAAAGTTGGTAGTTAAGACTTTTCTACTATTCATTTCATGTGTCTTATTTATTTTTTTCAATCTACATAGCATTTAAAATATTCAAGGTACTTTACCTGATGAAGTACTTCAAGGTTTCAATCTTGAGAAATCTAAGTCTTTGACTGACTTTCCTACAGAGATGCTCTGGTCTCCCAATTAATTTTATCAATGGCTAAATCAGACCAGGAAATACCCCAGGGCACTTTTTTACTTCCATCAATATATCTTACTCTCTTAATTATGGGGCCATACTTATAATCCCTCTTGACAGGATCAATTTCAAGAATCAACATGATAATCCTCTTTATTGTCAGTTCACTTAGTGTTAGGAAGAGCCTGAATTTGACAGGAGACATAGTAAACTCACTAATGATTCCATTGTTCTATCTTCTGACATAAGCCTTCCTGCCTTGGTTACTGGGACAGCCTACAACTTTTTTTTTTCTCCCCCCCCCCCGTTTTTTTTGGTTTTTTACTGAATAGGACATAGAGAAATTGAGAAGGGAGGGGAAGATAAAGAGGGAGAGAGAGATAGTTTGTGACATATCCCTTCTGTAGGTGGGGAGCAGGGGCTTGAGAATTTGGATCCTTGCACAGGTCTTTTCACATAGTATTAAGTGCTTAACTAAGTGCACCACCACATGGCCCTCACAACTATATACTGAAAGTCCCTGTTTTTGTGCAGGATCTTCTGAAATTCAGGATACACCTGCCTACCTCCTTTCAGATAAGTCATCTCCTGTAGTTCATTATGCTGCATTAGTCAAAAACAGAAGAAGGGTTAGTAAGTAGTTCAGGTACCAAATGAACTTAAGTCTTCAGAAAGTTATCAGGTCCAGTTCTACATATCCATTTCTACTTGATGATAGAGAAGATTGGGACACACCTGACTTCACATCTAAGTGTATTAACATGCCAAACTCATACTGTGGAGTTATGTTTAGTGATATGCTTAGGTGTAAGCAGGTATCAAAGACAAGCCAAGATCTATTATTCAAAGTAAGCTCAGACACTTGAGAAAAAGGTAATAACCTCACCTACAAATATCTAGAGTTTCTGCTGTGGTTCTTCTGTTAGGATGAACCACCACTACCTTAAGTTATCAAATATCTGAGTTTATTTTGAACATATACATTATCTTGAGGTAGAGCTTGGGAAGAGAGAGCTCAGAGACTCTGCAGATTGTCTGAATGATGAATACAAAGGACTGGAGGAGATGAGGTTGAGGTCAGAGATTCATCATGATGTAAAGCATGACACTTATATTTATCCTGATGGATGTATTGAGATGTTCAAAGTAGGTATGTCATGGTCAGAAAGAAAGATTTCTTGGGCAATAATCTAATGAGAGCAGGAGAGCTTCCTAATGGAGAGAGCAAATGCAACCATTCCTAGAGAGGGAAGAGCCTGGAGAGAGAATGAAAAGATGCCGGACTAGCTTCATCAGAGAGAGAGAGACGAGGAACTTGTGGCGAAGCGGGAACGCAAATCTTTATTTGTGAGGACACCCCAGAGTTTAGTATGAGTACAGTGGGTTTAGGCCATGTGGAGCTAGCAAAATGGCTGCCTCCCATCATACATGCCAGTCCTTCTCCAGGTCGGGATGCAGAAGAGAAAGAGAGAGAGAGAGGGAAGAAGAAAGAGCGGAAACAGAAGTGACTTTTATAGGAGAATTCCGGAAGTGGCAAGTTGAGACAGAATTGGCTAGGGAAGAGGGTGGAGAAAAGAAAAAGGCATTCTGGGAAGGTAGAAAGCTGGCGGGATTAGCAATACCCTGAGGGGATAATGTGGTGGGATATGTAAATAATACTTGCATGGAAATATAGTGGTTTGTGGGCCCTGCCAATGTTCAACCACATCTGCACAATATCCCAACAAAAAACTGAATTAAAAGGCCAGAAGGAGGGAGGATACAGTATAACATCAATGAGTATGATATTCACTGAAATCAACTGGCCCATTGAGGCTACAGCATACAATAATGAGATCAGTTTTGGAATTTTATCACTGATTAGACAATTTTCTATAGAGGTGATGAACATGTTATTGAGACAAAAATGTTTGTAAGAATAACATAATTTGAATTTTAGTATTATGTACTACCTATTTAAACTCTTGTCTTGTGGTTTAAGATGAATTAAAAGGAGAAATTAACAAAATCAGTATGTAAATCAAGATAGAGTTGGCAGTATGGGAAGTAGATAGGGCTTAGCTTTGGAAAACAGGAAATTAATATCCTTGAATTGATTTTACTTGTTAACAGAATTTGGGGCAAGGCATTTAGTCATTGGCTCCTCAATTCCTATTTGTAAAATGCTAGATAATATCTTCCAAATTATTTTACAGTCTTAAGATTTGAAATAGGTAGCTAATATGAAATTGCTTTCATATGCTCATTTCATATCTGAAATAATGAGAAACAAAATATTAGCTATATATAATATAAGCTGCACTGGGGCACATTTTTCTTATGAATTATCCTAAGATGTTTTAGCCTTTTTCACATTTTATTGCCACCTCTAACAGAAGAGTATATTTAATTCAACTTTTAAAACATAGTAGTTTGGAGACTAGAACAGTGAAAATGTAAATTCTGACACATTAGAAATAAAATAAAGCTAAATGGCAGCATTTAGTGCCAGGAAGGATATTTTTTGCAATCAATTTTTAATTAGCATTTTCCTGTATTAAAATACAAAAAGAGAGAAAAGAAAATAGTATGTATTTAATATTAATATATTTTCAATTCCTGGCTATGATTACATCATAAGTATCACAGCCAAACTTCTTATAGGACTAAATACAGAGAATTTTTTATATTCTCTCAAACAAGTTCACATAATTAAGAAAGTGTTTTTCAAATGAAATAGAATTATCTCGTTTACTCTGCTGTATTTACATATGTCTTTCATGAAGAGCTATTTGGCAGTAAATCTAACTGTTCTTTAAATAAGCATACCAAAATACTTTTTCAGAGTCTAAAGTTCTGCTAAGAAGAAAAAAGATCCACACCAATTTTGCCTCTGAAAAGATATTATCACCGCTCTTTTTGTTGGTCTAGAGACAAAATATTGGAGAAAATGGAATTTTACCAATAGCAAGTTTTGATTTCTGTTCCACGGAAGCTTATCCTACAGTTATTTTATTTTATTTTATTTTTTTAAAAATAAATAAAAATTAGTGGATTAGGAAAGAGAAAAAGAAACCTCATTTTCCTTAAAGTATTTGGGAGTAAAGAAACTGAAATTATTTATCCAGTAAAGTCCTAGGGAAGTGTTCCTTGGGCAGAAGTCCAGATAAAAGACTTTAGCTTGGTAAATTATGTTATGTTCACACACACACACATATTCAAAACTCAAAACAAACTGCTCCAATCACATATCTATCTGACAGAAAATATTAAGTGGTGCCTATTAAGCACTTTTGTTTGGGTGGGTTTTAATATGTAGTTTAAATATGGGTGGTTGTGATAATTTAACAATTTTCTTTTAAGCCTATTATAACGATATCTTAACAGTTTAATGGTCCTGACACTAACAACTTTCCAATTTAGGTCAAGTGCATTCCTGCTGATGCAATGGAATTAACCTAGTAGTCCAGAGCTTATCTCTGCCATCAGGTTACTTGGGCTTAAATTCTGGCTTGGTCATTTAATAACTATGTAATTTGAAATATATTGTCTTCTTTCTTTGTACCTCAGTTTACCTAATTAAAACACAGGAAAAACTAGCAGCTATGTCATAGTTGTTGAAAGCATCATATGAGAAAATACATGAAGTATATAAAATAGTTCCAGAAACATATTAAGAGAAAACTGCTATCGTGATTTTTTTCCTCTTTCAGGGTTATTGCTAAGGCTCAGTGCCAGTGCTTCAAATCCACTGCTCCTGGTGGCCATTTCCCCCCAAACCCTTACTTTCTATTACAGTTGACAGGACAAAGAGAAATTAACGGGGGAGGGGAGGTAGAGAAGGAGAGAGAAAGACAGATACCTTCAGATCTACTTCACCACTTGTGAAGCATTCCTGCTACAGATGGAGTGTGGGGTCTCGAACCCTGGTCCTTGAGTATGGTAATGTGTGCACTTAACTGGGTGCACCACCATCTGGCCCTTCACGTGATTTTAATAATAAGGAAAAGGCAAAGGCTAGACTCTGGCTGGTGCCCTTGACATAGCATAGATTCAGGGAAGGCATGCATCACAGACCCCTGCAAGCATCAACCCGGCTTTGACCTAGCACGTTATAATTGGGCCCTCCTCAATCGCTATCGAACAGGCCATGGCCGGTGCCGCTATGTTCCATCGCTGGGGAGCCAGAGACGACCCGAACTGCCCCTGCGGCTACAGACAGACTATGACCCACATAGTCAACGACTGCCACCTCTCCAGATTCAAAGGAGGTCTCGAAACTTTACATCAGGCTCAACCTGACGCTGTTGACTGGCTATAGAAGAAGGGCAAACGCTAGAAGAAGAAGAATTGGTGAGGGCTCTACCCAAGGATGCTTCTTCATTTTCCTGAACTTTGGGGTCACTCTTAGAAAACTGAGAGGAGGAAGAAGAAGTGAATTGTATGACTATATGTCTAAATGCTGGCCACTTAATTGGAACCTTCAGTCCTTTTCTTTTTGGTAACATTCATCCCCGAATGATTCCCTCCTCTTTTGCTCCCTGCCCCCGCAAACTTGCAAAACCCACAAGCCTTGCTGGAGAAATATATGTGCCAAGTCTGAAATTTTAAAATTCAAACTTCTTTAATTTTTTTGCATACACATAAATCCTGGCAAATTTTGAAGCTGGTGAATAACACGTTTTTGCTTGTTGGAATGCTATTATCGCTCCAAACGATTGAACAGATTTCTCCAGGCTTGCTAAATGTAACTCATTGCTGAGAAGACAATGAGAATGAAGAACTTCTTCAAGGGTCATGCTGGGGGAGGCTTAGAACATACTGAATTTATGCACATGGTGCATAGGAGAAGTTTCCTCTCATCCATAACTAGTTATATGCGCCTCTTTTTAAACCTCCGAAGAGACAACATAGCCTTGGCAAAATGAAGTATGAGTTTCAGCCTGAACCTCTATTGTGGGTAATTTTACTTGTCAACTTGAACTTTTGCAATCGCACACTACCACAGGTTTTGCTGGGAAGTGATTCTGCAGATATGGTTGACCTCTTCAATCAGCTGACTTTAAGCAAAAGAAACTATCCTGGGCAGTATGGCTAGGCCTCACTCAATTGGATGAAAATCATAAAAGCAGAAGTAAATTTTCCCTAAAAAAAAATAAGTTCCAGGGGCTGGGCAGGGGTACACAGGGTAAAACATGCACATAATCATGCACAAGAACCTGGGTTCAAGACCCTAGTCCCCACCCAGTGTGTGTGTGTGTGTGTCTGTGTGTGTGTAGGGGCTTCACAAGTGGTAAAGCAGAGCTGAAAGTGTGTCTTCCTCCCTCTCCCACTCTATCCATCCCATCTCTCTCTGTCCTATCAAATAACAGGAGAAAAAAAGGCACTGGGAGTGTGAAGTGAACATATAGGCACTGAGACACCGGGATAACTATGGGCAATTACTGTCAATTAAAAATAAATATATAAACAAATTCCACATGGGGTCTCCAGTGCTAGCTCCTGACCCCAAATTGTCAGTCTGTTGTCTTGCCTGGCAAATTTTGTATGGTTCCCAAACAGATTTTATAATCTTATTAAGACAATCCCTTGAAATAACTGTCTTTGTACCCCAGCAGTTTTGTTTCCTTCTGTACTAGAACCCAGACTGATACACTCTGTAGTACATGGTGACATTAAATTAAATGCAAATTTCATAGACTTCAGACTTCTTACTTAACTTGAAACAAGATACTTATTTCCAGAAGAATTTAAACATCAGACATAGTTAGTTTTGGACTTTTTTGGGGGGGAAATACTACACACACACACACAACACAGCCATCACCCAGGTTAGGAAACCCAAGGTAATCTGAACATCAAAGTCACCAGATGGTCCTTTTCATCATATCCTACTGCCCCAGTGTCCTGACTTCTGAGTGAATAGACTAGTAACCAGGCATAAGATTTCAAAGATGGTTAAGTAAAAATCATTTAAGAATAGAGCTCACCCTCTTGAGGTCTTAGAGCAGAGAGAAACATCTCACAATTCAGAAGTTGCAATCTGTTAAGACTTAGTAAAACATAGAGCCAATGATGACATTTTTTTCTCACTACTTGAATGTTTCTTATTATCTAAACATTGATTAGAGAGTTTTTAAATGTATATTGTAAATTCCACTACAATTGATAGTTAAAAGAAGCTAAGTAGATAATTCAGAGGACTTAGTATGCAGATTTTTCTGTCCCTTGCCCTAGTTAATAATTAATTCTAAACTTCTATCTCTGTAAAAGGGAAGCTTATGCTTCATTTCAAACTTCAAGTCAGAAGTATGGTAGTGGCCTTACTGAATCTCCCAGCTTTTCCACAGAGACACACAGATCGGTTTCTTTGCAGAAGGAGACCATGTATGCTCTACCATCAGAATATGCTCCTCCTGTTGACATTTACCAGCTCTATTATTGGTAGCACTTTGCCGCCTTTGTGAAGCTCCCCTAGGCTTCTGCAGCTGTTTCCTGGTATCACATATGCAGCCAATCCACAATTCCTCACTGGCAAGTTAACTCCCAGCAATTTCCAACTTGATGTGCAATTTTAAATTAAATAAATATCAGAAGATTGTTGGTGCAACTAGCACCACTTCAGAGTTTTCATTATAGAACCTCTACCTCAGTGGTGGGAAATAGGACTCCTAGACCCAAAAGGTTTGTGAGCTGGTGGAGTCTTAGGAAATGAAGCCTCTCTCTTGGAGGACATTACTCAGACCTATGTATATAGTACTTTCTAAATCCCTTAAAAAAAAAAAGACAAATAAAAACAAACAAACAAACAAACAAAAACCCACAGGACATTTGTTTCTTCTTTTCTTTAGAGAGACAGGGGTGGGGGAGAGACTGAAACTTCCTTTAATGTGGTGCGGGTCACACTTGAAGCTGAGTTGTGCACATGCCAAAGCAGTATTCTATCCAAGTGAGCTATTTTGCTGGCTCGCTTCATGATATGTTGCTGTGCAAAAAAAGGAAAGGAGGAGGAGGAGGGGAAAAAGGAAAAGAAAAAGGGGAAGGGGAGCAGTAAAGGCAAGAGGGTCAGGACTGGGAATGAAACTCCCTTGCTCAATTCCTTAGGCATTCTAGCACTCAAGTGTAGTGATGAAATCAAATCGGATTAACATGGCTGTAGAAGATTTCCATACTGACAAAATGTTTGTTTTTATACCATAGCACATAGACAGATGTTCACTTTCACTAACAAGCCACAGGCTTCTTAAGAAAAGATACCTTCCTGATAAAGGTGTGTCTTGCCCCACGGTAGGTAGGATAGGTACTTAATCAATGTTACATGGCCATCATTTCATTTTTAATCATGCAGTTTTGAAGATTAGCATTGTTCATCCTTTAAAAGATACTTATATTTCTGGACCAATGCCAAATCTTTGAAGATATATTTGACTTATTTTGAGGGGAGTATTCTGCTCAAGCATATGTGGTGTCAGAATCAAAGCCAGGACCTCACGCAGGTAAGTCCTGTTATACCCACTGAGCCACCTCCCCAGCCACACCAGCGCCTGATCTTTAGAAGGAAGAACAAGTGCATCTAAATATAGTCTTGATGTGTCACCCCTGGGATGCTACTTGTTATTCTGGCTATTTTACCTTGAGTAGTAGAAGATGACAGAAACAATCAGGGAGACTGACTGGCTCCCATATATATATATATATTCAAGGAAATTATGAAAGAACAAGGTGTAGCGCAGCAGATAAGCACATGGCGTGAGGCGCAAGGACCAGCATAAGGATCCCGATTGGAGCACCTGGCTCCCCACCTGCAGGGGGGCCACGTCACAGGCAGTGAAGCAGGTGTCTGTCTTTCTCTCCCCCTCTCTGTCTTCCCAGCCTCTCTCTCAATTTCTGTCTTATCCAACAACAATGACAGCAATAACATAAACAACAACAACAACAATAATGATAAACTGCAAGGGCAACAAAAGGGAAAAAATAGCCCCAGGAGCAGTGGATTCGTAGTGCAGGCACTGAGCCCTAGCAATGACCCTGGAGGCAAAAAAAAAAAAATGCAGATCTCATTTCTTCCTGTAGTTATCAATCAGTTTTTCTAGCAGAACCCCTAAAAAAAAGGGTATCCATTCTACTTGTATCTAATTCCTCAGCTCTACTTTCCTTCACATCCTCCTTACTCTACTTTTTGCTTGTATTTGATATGCTCTCTCAAAGTTGAACCTACAAGGCAACCTCCTATCAGCTTCACATTACTTGATTTAGCACTTGACAAAACAGACTGTCTTCTCTTGAGGATAATCTGTTAGCTCAGCTTCCACCATTTTGTCTTCAGGAAACTTCTTCCCCATTTCTTACAGACTTTAATGCCATAGAATCCTGGACCCAATCCCTGCATCCTTTGTCTGCATCCACTTTCTAGATTAGCTCATAAATTTCCTTACCTGTGCAACTTCCTGTTATGTTGATGCCACTCAAATCTATAACCCCAGACCCCCGTCCTGTGAGACTCCCAGTTCCAGCTGCCCTTGAAGCATCTTTATATGGACATCTAATAAACGTACAAAAATAAATGCATGCAATCTGACCTTTGCTCCTAAACCTCACCCCTGATCTTTCATTGTAAACTTGTTTCTCAGAAATTCTCCCCGTTGTGGATTTGTGTCAAAGTTTTATCTCTAACTCTTTTTCAGTCTACATCCAAATCTATTAGTAAATTCTAATGATTCCATCTTTAATATATTTTATTTATTTATTTATTTATTTTGTTTACTAGAGAACTTCTCAGCTCTGACTTATAGTGGGGCAGGGAATAGAACCTGGAACTTTGGAGTCTCAGGTATGACCATTATACTATATCTCCTCAATAGAACCTGGGACTTTGGAGCCTCAGGTATGACCATTATACTATCTCCTCGTCCTTTTCTTTTTTGTACAGCAACAAATCAAATAGCAGGAAGTGAGCCAGCAAAATAGCTCACTTGGATACAATACTGCTTTGGCATGACCCCCACCACACTGAAGGAAGTTTCAGTCTCTCTCTCTGATAAATCCCCATCACCTAAAATTTTAAATATTCAAATTATTCATGACAGTGTGAGTCAGTACTCATATTCGATATGATGATGATTTGGTAGTTATTTGTCGAGTGATTACACCTCTCCACTCGCCTCCCCATTATTTCTCACCTATCACTCTCACATTCTTTCTCTTCTTTTTTCTTTGGAATTTCCTTTCATTTAAAACCGTCTCCTCTTCTCTATCTAGGTTTATTCTTCTAATGATACCCCCCAAGTTATATGGTTTTAGCACAAGAATTATAATCGAAACTTGTTTATTAATTCTTTCCTTATAAAATAAATTTAAAGCCATCTGTTACTATTGAGAAAAGAAGATAAGCAACATAGAAATAAAATGTTGTTTTAAATAATTGGTAATGACCATATGTGACTTGTTCCTACTACCAACGACTTTTCACTCAGTCTCATCATTTTTGTTTGGATGATGACAGTAACTTCTTAGTTGCTAGCTGTAAGTATGTGTGAGTATCTCCAAACTTTTCCTCACAACTTGTCAATATAATTGTATCATATACATTGAAATATATTCATTGATTTCCTGTAGAAGGATGACAAGTGATGATCATGATAAAGATATGGGATCAAGTATTTTGAAACTGAAGTGAATCTTGTTCTTCCCTTTAAAATCAAATGCATGTTTTTTTCTCGGCAAGTTAACGACAACAAGAAAAATTCTAAAGAATCTCTGTATCATATGGGTAGATATTTCCATTGCTTGAAAAAGCTTCTTAGTTGAATTAAAAATGCTACAGTGGCCATTAGAACCTTTAAAATATTTCATTCTTTTAAAAAATATTTATTCATTATTTATTAGCTAGAGTCAGAGAGAAACTGAGAGGTGAGAGGTGAGAGGCAGAGAGACAGAGACCGGCAGTATTGCCTCACTGCCTGTGAAGCTCTCCCACTGCAAGGTGAGAGGCAGAGAGACAGAGACCGGCAGTATTGCCTCACTGCCTGTGAAGCTCTCCCACTGCAAGGTGAGAGGCAGAGAGACAGAGACCGGCAGTATTGCCTCACTGCCTGTGAAGCTCTCCCACTGCAAGGTGAGAGGCAGAGAGACAGAGACCGGCAGTATTGCCTCACTGCTTGTGAAGCTCTCCCACTGCAGGTGGGGACCAAGGACTTTTTATTTTTTATTTTTTTTAACTTTATTTTATTTTATTTATTTATTCCTTTTTGTTGCCCTTGTTTTATTGTTGTAGTTATTATTGTTGTCATTGTTGGGTAGGACAGAGAGAAATGGAGAGGGGATGGGGAAGACAGAGAGAGGGAGAGAAAGACAGACACCTGCAGACCTGCTTCACCACTTGTGAAGCGACCCCCCTGCAGGTGGGGAGCTGGGCCTCGAACCAGGATCCTTATGTGGGTCCTTGGGCTTAGTGCCACCTGCGCTTAACCCGCTGTGCTACAGCCTGACTCCTGGGACCAAGGACTTTAACTTGGGTACTGAACAAGGTAACATGTGCACTCAGTCAGGTGCACCACTGCCTGGACTAAACATTTCATTCTTATAAAGAAAGTGGAAGCAAAATAATCCCACCTTGAAGATAATCATGTATTTCTACAACTCTCTGAATGGTTAATTTTCATTGGGTTCCAGTCTTGGTCTGGTTGGCATTTTTGCTAACAAAGTGACCGTGGAACCCACTTTAGACTGATTTGTTTCTTTGTTAACTTACACAGTCTTTTAGTTTTGCAGAACATGGATAGGTTTTCTTGCAGGAAAACACAAAAGCAGAAGTGTTTTCCAAATCTTTCTATACTTGAGTGACATTCTTCACTGGTCCAAACTTCTTTGGCTAATTGATTCTCTAAACAAGACCTCAGCCAACCTTCAGAGCAGCTGTTTCTGGAATAAGGGAGACTGGTGAGTGGGGGAATAACTGTGGCTTTAACAGGCATGCATTCTCTTTCTACCACATTTTAAACTGCCTTCTCTGAAAGGGCTGCTTTTGATGACCAAATGCATTTTGTTTGCTCTGACTAAAAAAAAAGAAGAAGAAGAAGAAAGAAAATGCAGCCCTATTTTTTAGACCATGATAACACAAAGCAGTCACTGGAAAAACCGGCAAGAGTGAGCAGAGTTACTAATAGGTTGGCCACTGTGACTTGGGATCTTTTTCTGAGAAACCCAGCAAGGCCTGTTTCATTTTGGAAGAGATTCCTTTCCCCCAGTGGCTCGTCAGAAGTCTTCCTGTCTGTTTCAGTTATAAATTCCTAGCCTTCTCATCACAGACCCATGGCTATCACTGACTTCTGGCAATTTATGATCAGACTTCAAGCATTTAGCTATCGAGTTGTACCATTTGTTGAACATGTAAAACTCTGACACGTGGGGGCCCAAATTAAAATGTCATTTAGCAAATGACTGTTAAAAGTCAAGGAATCTTATAAGAGAGATATTAGTGTCTTACTCAAAATTCTGGAATTTCAGACCTGGAATGGGACTTGGTGATCATTTACAGTACTCTAACCCTAGATGCTACATCTGAAGAAATTGAGGCCAAAGGAGATTAAGCATCCACCTCCATTAAGCCAGGACATACCTGGCTTAACCAGATGAGTGACTAATTCCCTCCATGTGTCTATATTGAGATCCATGATTCTCCTCTCTAATTGACTTTCATGAACAATTTTGAAGTTGGCAGCTAAATGAAAGATATATTTCCATTCACTGATAATTCTTTTTTCACTAGTGGGGTAGGGCAGCTAGACATTGGGTGTATCATGGACAATCATGCAAACGGAGAAGCATCCAAGACAGTATTACTTATCTTCAGTGTATTTAGGGTTGTTACCATTTCAGGCTCAGTGAAAGGGGAGGGTGCTAAAATATTTATCCCAGAAAATAATTGCAAATAGATATGAAGCTCCTGGATAGAAGGCATGAGGTTATTTTAGATTGTTGTTTTCAGTCAGTGTGTGTATACAGTGGGTCACTCTCAAGAGGTTCTGGGTATGTCATGATATATTGAATTTTCAGTTATTTTGGTTACAGTGTAACTACTACCAGATGAAACATGAGTCTGAAAACAAACTTATAGTACCCTGTGGAAAGACAATCTAGACTGAATCTTTGGAAGTCAGCAATTTATCTTATATGGCCAAGATACTGGAGTTTGTAGATAAAATTGATAGGAAGTAAGGAAACAGTATTTGTATAGCCTTCTACCTTCAGAGATATTAGATGAAAAATTAATATATTAAAAATAGGTCCTGTGTAGAATAGATACATGCTCTCTAGAGTCCTGGAAACCCTAAAGATATATTAGGATTCAGTTTGTAGTTGGCAATGAGGCTGACTCTATATATTAGTACAGTAGATTGTCTCTCTGAGGAATACTCCCCCCCCCATTCTGAACATTCACATTTTATTGTGTTACATTTACATCTTAATATCAGGACATCAAAGAGTCAGCCACATACTGGATATTCAGATGCTTTTCAAATGAATGCAGAAAAATTATAGGATTGGATTTAATTCAGAGAAGCACAGGGAGCCAATGAAAGGCTGTGCTATTGATTGTGGACAAGTCCAGTGTTGAAAACCTTTCTGATGACCAACAGTCATCTGTAGTGTCCTACACCTACTACTAACACTTAAATATATGTAGATAAAATTATGGGGAAAAGGGAGTCGTGCAGTGGATTAAGCGCATGTAGTGCAAAGCACAAGGACCAGCATAAGGATCCTGGTTTGAGCCCCGGGCTCCCCACCTGCAGGGGAGTCACTTCACATGCATTGAAGCAGGTCTGCAGGTGTCTATCTTTCTCTCCCCCTCTCTGTATTCCCCTCCTCTCTCCATTTCTCTCTGTCCTATCCAATAACAATGACATCAACAACAACAATAATAGCTACAACAATAAAAGAACAAGGGCAACAAAAAGGAATTAATAAATATTTTTTAAAAATGGGGAACAAGTACAATTTTAAGAGCTGCCAAATCTTCAAATTTCAGTAATTCATTTGCTAGGTTAATAACATATCACAATAAATGTAGGAGATAATATATATTATTCATACCACAAAAAGTAATTTCAGCATATAGGAGAGTTGATTTGTTGGAAAATCTGAGTTCACTGGAAGGAAGTGCATGAAAGAAAAAAAAAAAGTTACCAAAGAACAGAAGCATCAAGTTCCCAAAGTTAACCATGTCAGATCACTCCAAAGCTAACTTTGTCAGACAAAGTAAGCACTACAAAAGCTGAATAAGGGCAAGAGACTGGCATACTTTAACAATGACTCTTTAGTCACTATCAGGACACCCCATCAGCTGGGGCTCTAGTCAGGGTTCCCACACAGACATGATGGGCCTAGACCTCGAACAGATCCCTCTCACCACTATAACTGGTCATCACCATCAGGAACAACACACCCTTTGTGGGCCTTCATAGGACCTTGCCCTCAATGTGGATCAATAATGGTAGGGAATGTTCCATTCTCCAAAGGGAGGCTGGATAATATACTCTCCCTAATACCTGAGGAAGATGGGTCCTGAAATTAGTGAAGCCTGGAATGTTCCTAGCTGTGACCACAGTATGAACTCAGACCTGCAGGTATGCAGATATTACATAGGCTCTTGTGCTGATCAAACCAGTAGGGTCTACAGTTAACAATATTTATATACTTTCCCCATATTTGGGAGCTACTCTCTTCTCTGATCCAGCTTTCTAGTCCTTTTTCCAACTATGACACCATCTCCCCAGACAATAACCTGAGTCCACCTACATATCAGCTGTCAGGATCAGGCAAAAACTAGTAAAATCATGGGTCCTCCATAATATACCTAAAATAGAACTACTGACTTTTTCCAAAACGGAGACCCCCAAATCTTCATTTGCAATATTCTTGCCTTTAGGTTCATGATTAGTCATCCATTTGTTCTGCATTATATATTAACTCTTTTTTAGCCACTAGGTTCCAGATAATACCATGATGCCAACCCAACTTCCTTGGGCAGAGGACCCCACCATGTGTCTTGGAGTCCTGCCTCCCCAGATCCCTGCCCCACTATGGAAAGAGAGAGACACGCTGGAAGTATGGATTGACCTGTCAAGACCATGTCCAGTGGAGAAGCAATTACAGAAGCCAATTACAGACCTTTCACCTTCTGCACCCTAAAATGATCCTTGGTCCATATTTCCAGAGGAATAAAGAATAGGGAAGATATAAAGGGGGTGGACTGGATATGGAGCTCTGGGAGTGGGCATTGTGTGGAAATGTACCCCTCTTATCCTGTAGTGTTGTCACTATTTCCATTTTATAAATAATAAAAAAAAGAAGTATCAAGTTCACCACCAACCCTCTGAGGTCTGTCTAAAGTAGAAGGTATGAGGGCATCAGCAGGCACAAGATGTATGTCTGCAATTAAAGATATCTTCACACCTTACAGCAGTTGTCTTCTTAGTACACAGACTTTGCTTTTATGCTAAATTCTCTGTGAAAGTATTGCTTCCTGGGTCACAGTCTTTGACATTCAGGTATCAGGACACATTTTAAAACTTAAAAAGGGTGAGGAGTAACATTGACATGTCTCCCACTCTTAAGGTAGAATGCACAGGTCTATGAGTTAGACTGAAGAGGGAGATGGATGAGTAAAATCACCTGGGCTGGGGCAGGAGGAGGGTGGCCAGGAGTGGTCACTGGGAACACAGAGTCTTTTTAAAAAAAGTCAAAAATTTCCTCATAGTAAATCTACTGATTTTCTCTTGTAGGGGTTAGGCAATATAGTGCCAGCCTCTTCTTGGTAAACTTCTACAACAGGTAAGGGCTGTCTTAAAATATATATAACTAGAATGCTTGGCTTTTACCAAACACGTATCATATGGTTAGGTAAGGAGGTAAGACACAAAGGCACTGGGATCCTCTCCACAAATGAACCTCAAGGTGTAAGAGAAGATACAAGGACATTTATGGGGCCCAGTGCTATTCACAGATATGAAAACTAAAACTTTGGGAGGCAAAGAATAGTTGGGTTTTGGCAAGGAAATGGCAACTGTAGGCCTCCTGGGAATAGAGTTCTAGAGGAGGAGTGGCCAAGAGAAACCCTCTGGTTGTGCCATTTTCTATTCATCCTGTTGCGCTGCATGCAGCACTGTCTTGTGTCTAGCCATGGGGAATGTGTGTGTGTGTGTGTGTGTGTGTGTGTGTGTGTGTGTGTGTGTGTGTGTGTGTGTGTATGCCTATGCTGACCAGTTTAAGATGGGGGAGACACTGTAGACATGACAGAGCTAGACTCAGGCTGGACCAGAGCAGCAGTGCAGGCTGCACTGGGCTGGGCTGCTGAGGAGCCACTTCCTCATTGTGTACCAGCACAAAAGCCCACTCCACATGGATCAAAGACACGGAGCCATTAGACCAGGAACCATCAAATACTTAGAAGAAAACTCTGGCAGTACACTTCACCATCTATTCTTCAAAAATATCTTTGATGATTCAAGTCCAAGAGAAAACACACACAAAAAAAGCTAGGGGACTACATTAGACTAAAAAGCTTCTGCACAGCAAAGGGAATCATCACCAAAAGAGAAAGACACCCTACAGAATGGGAGATCTCAATGGCTGGGCAGTCGAGCAGTGGGCTGAGCACACATGGCACAAAGTACAAGGAATGGTGTTAAGGATCCGGGTTCGAGCCCCCGGCTACCCACCTGCAGGTGAAGCAGGTCTACAGGTGTCTATATTTCTCTCCCCCTCTCTGTCTTCCCTTCCTCTCTTGATTTTTTCTCTGTCCTATTCAACAACAACTACAGCAATAACAACAATAATAACCGTAACAATGATTAAAAAACAAAAAAACCAAGGGCAACAAAAAGGTGGGGAAAAAAAGCTTCCAGGAGCTGTGGATTTGTGGTGCAGGCACCAAGCCCCAGCAATAAACCTGGAAGAAAAAAAAAATGCCAGGATAGGATATCTTTACATGTCATATATCAGATAAAAGACTATTAACCTAAGACATATAATGTTTCAGGTGGTTCATATATACTAACAGTTTTTTATAAAAGACAGAGAGTGCATTCTAGATGAGAGAAATAACTCAGGGAGTTATGGAATACAGAAAACAGGATAATGTATTTGTTATAAAAATATGCAGTAAGTATATATAGCCATAATAATCTTTTTGTTGTTGTCACTGGGTCTTCCCTGCACCAGGCAGACTTTTTCAGATGGAAACAGTGAAACAGAGTCAGAGACAGAAGGACAGAGAAAGACCCCATAGCACTGAGATTTCTCACAGTGTGGTGGGTTGTATAAATGGCAAAGCAGCCACTTTCCTGGGTGAGCTAACATGCTAGCCCCACAACAATAATAAAAACTTAAGGGCCAGGAGATAGCTCATCTGGTAGAGCATACACTTCATCATGTGAGAGGCCCTGGACTCAAGTTTCAGAACCACAAAGAGTGAAGCAGTGCTCTGTTGTCTCTCCTCTTTCTGACTCTCTCTCTCTCTCTTGCTCCATCTGAAATTATTGATAGAAGGAAATTAAAAATGAGTCCTCTGGGTCATTCAGGTGCAAAACATCAATGATAAGCAATAATAGTAATAGCAATGATAATTAAGATAGCATCAACTTGAAGCAGAGACATAAATATGGGGTTAAGTCAGAAGGTTGAATTCTGGCAAAGATACAGATATTAATAATTTTTAGCAGTATTGGTGAAAAGCCTTTCATGCATGACTACTTGAAGAATAGAAAGATATGCATAGTAATTAAAGTAATTGGAGAAAATCTTTCTTCAACAATAGATACAAAAACAAAGATAAAATAAAGAAATAAAGTAGCACAAATAATACCTAATGTAATATTAATTATAATAAGTACATAGAGTTAAAATCATTATTAAGAAACAATGATTCTGACTAGTTTATCAAAACAAAGTAAAATCTAGTAATACATTTGCCACAAAAGTTCAGCTGAATACATGCTACGGAATTAGTATTATATATGTTATGGAATCTTTTGAGAATAATAATATTTGAAATATACAATAAAAGGCTGCTAAAATATTTTGTTCAAAGTTATAAATCTACCATTACATAACATTTGAATCAATGGGGAAATTATGTATATAAACATGAAAATGGCACTTATCAAAATATGTGGTATGAAGTCAAAGTATTTTCAAAAGTAATTTTTGTAACTTTAGATATTTTTATCAAAACAATAAAAAAATAAACCTAAATACTCAATTCAAACAGCTTGAAAATAAGCATTAAAATAAATCTAAGGAAGCAAAAGAGAAATAATGACAAAGAAAACAGAAAAACAACATAAAAATTTTATGTGTGTGTGTGTGTAAACTGACATGATCATTAAAATAAAAATAGTTGAAAAACATAATGTGAAATCCAGTCAAGATAAATAGTGGTAAGTTGTAGATTAAAGAGGAAAATACCAGTTGCAATAATTTTGAATTTTGAGATACAGCATCCATAGCAACTATATTCAGAAAATTTATATTAAAAAACATATAAATGCTTTGTGATTTCTCTCTCTCTCTCTCTCTCTCTCT
The DNA here is from genome assembly GCF_950295315.1 of Erinaceus europaeus. Lineage (NCBI taxonomy): Eukaryota > Metazoa > Chordata > Mammalia > Eulipotyphla > Erinaceidae > Erinaceus > Erinaceus europaeus. The sequence goes on along the minus strand of NC_080180.1, from coordinate 54,114,226 downwards.
CTCTCTCTGTGTGTGTGTGTGTGTTTTTACTCAGAGAAAAGTTTGTATTGTTTGGACCTCCTAAAGAGGTCTTTTGTTTTGATCCAAAACCCTGGTAATTTGCCAAGGCTGCTTTTGGGAGCTAAGTAGCTCAGCCTCAGGGTCATATTCCTAATCTCTTAGGGTTTACAAGGGAGGCCAGATGGGTTTATGTGTTACAACAGCTCCCAATAAAGTGTTGTATGCAAAGAATACTAAGCAACTCTGGTAAATTAATGAAAAAGTGAATTATATAATTACAGGGGCAAAAAAAAAACCTCACAAACACAAACCCCAGTACTCTGGAAGTCCAAGGACTCATCACTAGAGAGGAATGCTACTGCAGAGCAACCCAAGCATTCATGGTCATTGAACTCTTCGGAACATGGGTGGTTTATGTATTACTAAGGACACTGGATAGACCATGATTGAGGCATTTGGAGCTTGATGAGGTTTCCTGGGCTGGGGATCTGTGAACCACACTCCTCTGGATCCATGCCAATTTTTGGTCACAATGTTTATTTCACCATTTCAAGTTCTCTAGATTCAATACTCAGAGTTCTGAGTGACTTTCTGTCAATTTCAGTGCCCTGTGTCAATTAGTAAGGCTCTAAGGTACCTCTGTGGAAGTATCAGAATTTATAATTTGCTGAGTAATTTTTTATTAGAGATTTAAAGGGAACACTTTAAAGTGATAATGTCACTGAAATGGACTGTGGTTGTAATACATCTTCATATATTTGTAATCCACAGTCAGAATGCATAAAAGAGGAAAAGGTTATCTGCCCTCTGCAACAGCATACATGAGAATGACCATCCCTTGTATAATACGGTGTTTGCCAATGTAGCAACACTATTTTACATTTAGATAATATGCCTAATCAGATAACTCAAGTTATAAAGCTCACCATGAACTTGGGACAAGGAATGGGCCAATATATCTTAATATTCAAAAATTAGACATAATAATAACTATAACAATAATAGTAATATTAGCTCTAATAATAATGGACCTTGTTAGTCAACTGGTTCTGGCTACAAAATTGCATGCTGTTACCAAGAATATTCTTTAATTTTTTAAATACTGACTTTTGTCTTCTAAATTGGTTCTAGCCTGGGCTTTGGCATCTATTCAGAGCAATTTTGAGTGTCACTATCATTTGGCTTCATGTATGGATTTGTGGCTAGTAGAGAAGTGCTGGATGACAGATTAGTTCAAGAGTCAAATAGTCAGTTGTCTCTGCCTCAGAAACTATGCCTGATGAAGTCTGATTTATACACAAGAATGAAGTAGAGTCCATTTTTTTGCCACACCCTCAACTTAATCTTTCATAGCACATGATTTGGAATTGGAGGCTCAAAGAGTTTGTTCATTTTTCTTCCCAAACCTGGTGCCTTAAGTAGAGCTACTAAAGTTCATATTTTACTATCATAAAACATCAGGAGAGTGTCTCTTTGCTTTAGATTAATGACGTGGTTGAAAGATTTATGGAGGAGTGAAGTACTTCTTTGTTACATGAAGGTATTTGTTTCTTACCTACATTTAGATAATCATGCTTTCTTCTTTTTTTTTAAGCACAAGAAAATAATTATATTACATATTTAGAGAGAAAAAGGACATTAGGGGTGAGAAAATAGCTGGAAACTAAGATTTAAAAACAACACTGATCTCCATACATTGTCTCGTTCATTCATTCATCTAATACAGAGCAATAGCCATACAGGCAACACTGAATTGCCTTTTCATTTTTCAAAGAGTTCTGTAAACTGGGTACTATCCATATTTGAGAGATAAAGTATCTATTTCTAGATAGCTCTTAGGCATTATGATTTTATAGGTTGATCTTACTGGTACTTCTATTTATTTTGTCTGTGTTAGGTCTCAGAGTTTTGGTTCACATAAAATCAAGGGCTTTAAACAAAATAACAGCTCGACTAGTCACCTCTACACCCCCAAGAACCCACATTTACAAATTTGTACATGTTTCACTGGATTTAGTGGCATACCGGTAGGTCACAAAATTTATTATGTGCATATAACCATGAGTGTCACATACACTAGCTTAATAGAAAAAATATAACAGATACCTAGGAAAGATCACTTTAAAATATTTTAGAACTAAAACGATTTCCTCAGTGTTCTATTTAAAAATGTAATACCTATACTAGGCACATTATTTGAAAACCATTTGTAGCAAATCTGATTCATTACTTGAGATTTTTACCATACCCCGCTGACAGGTAATGCTGGTCTATCAATCATTTCTTCCTCTAAACCAAGTTCATTAAAGCACTTGTGCTTTCCTAGCATTCAATGAAGTATCTGCAACTTAGTTAGCATTCAATGTAAGTATTTATTTTTTTAGTAAAATAAAACTTGGGCTGGGTATGTTGTACCGCACCAAAACAAAGGATGCTGTGGAAAGGGGAGGGGAAAAAGGTTTGGGTGGTGAGGGGGGCTTTGGGGCCCTGGTACATGAAATAGACCTAAGTTGAGTGTGAGAGTGTTATTTTTAAAACCAGTTTATTGGAAAGTTACTGAATTACAGTACAGTTGTTGACACATTTCTCCTCTTACCATGATAGGTTTCTGTAAGACACCTTCACTCCAACTTGGGTCCTTCTCCACCATCATACATAGCAACCCTAAATCCCTCCCCATCAAACCCCCTCCATGCTCTCATTCTCCAGAGTGCTGTGTGCTTTTCAGACACCTATTATGGAGAGATGAGAAATTTTACCTATGTGTCAACAACTACTATAAACAATTAACCCTTCCCAATAAATTGATGAAAAACAAAATACAATAAAATTGGTGCATGACTAAATGATAAGCCAATCGATTTAAATTTCCAAAGACAGATTTTATACCTATGGACAATGCTATTCAGAAATTAGGATCTAACAGGGTTACCTTTTCTATACATATATTTAAATAAAGCAAACACTTCTAATTCAACTTCATTCACTGAAGAAATTGGATTGGTTGTTCTCAGTTTTGATATTTATTGAATTCACAGAAATTCTACATTCACTAACAAGCTATCACAAAAATTTCTGTAAAGAATACCTAACTATAGGTTCTGCATGGTGGCTCATCTGGTAGAGTGTATGTGTTACCATGTTCAAGCCCTTCCTCCCCACCTACAAGAGAGAAGTTTCATGAATGGTGGAGCATTACTGCAGGTATCTTTCCTGCTCGCTGTCTCTTTCTTCCTTTTTATCTCTTATCTTTATCAAAAAGAAAGAAAAGGAAAAAATATGTCATTAAGAATGTCATTAACATGGACCTTCCATATGATCCAGTAATTCCTCTCCTGGGGTTATACCCCAAGAAGTCCATAACACCCAACCAAAAAGAGGTGTGTACTCCTATGTTCATAGCAGCACAATTCATAATAGCTAAAACCTGGAAGCAACCCAGGTGCCCAACACCAGATGAGTGGCTGAGAAAGCTGTGATATGTGCAGCTATCAAGAACAATGAACCCACCTTCTCTGACCCATGTTGGACAGAGCTAGAAGGAATTTTGTTAAGTGAGCTAAGTCAGAAAGATAAAGATGAGTATGGGATGATCCCACTCATCAACAGAAGCTGAGTAAGAAGATCTGAAAGGGAAACTAAAAGCAGGACCTGATCAAATTGTAAGTAGGGCACCAAAGTAAAAACCCTGCGGTGAGGGGTAGACATGCAGCTTCCTGGGCCAGTGGGGGGAGGGAGTGGGTGGGAGGGATGGGTCACAGTCTTTTGGTGGTGGGAATGGTGTTTATGTACACTCCTAGCAAAATGTAGACATATAAATCACTAGTTAATTAATTTGAGAGGGGTAAAATTAATTGTATGTCTCAAAGTTTTTCAAAACACAAACTGAATCTTTTTAATATATAGGCTGTGTATTTGATATGCGGACTCTCTCAAAACCCTAGACCAAGTATATCAGAAGCATCCAATAGCACAGCTACATACAAGATACTGGGTACTGTACAGCAAACCATAACAAAAGGACTTCTCAAAATTAACCCAATTACCAAATAATGTGATGATAACATTAACTATCGATTGTCTTTTTGAACCCTAAGACAGCAGGAACCTCACATTTCCACTATAGAGCCCCTACTTCCCCTAGTCCTGGAACCCTTGGATAGGGCCCACTTTCCCGTATGCCTCTCCCAATCCATATCAAATAATATTGCATCCGCCGATCACAACCTAACCAACGCAACGATTGCCACCTCAACATGCTTCACTTCAGACTGTGTCCAGAGACTTCACATGTGGAATGACAACCCTTCAGCTTCATTACTCGGGTGAGACCTTTCCTTTCATAGTATACTCTAATTTCATCTCAGGTGGTTCACTCTCTAACAAAGTCCCAAAACCTAGATATACACCAGTTTCTGTGAGAGAGAGCATATCTTCACACGTATCTATCAACTACTGCAAAATATATACCTGAAAGCAGAAGTACACTAGAGTTTGCAGTGAGTACCTCCCTAACACTTCCTCTCCACTATTCAAGCTTTGGGTCCATAATTGCTCAACAATTTGTTTGGCTTAGTATGTTAACTCTCTTTTCAGTCACCAGGTTCTGGATGCCATCAGGATGCCGGCCAGGCTTCCCTGGATTGAAGACCCCACCAATGTGTCCTGGAGCTCAGCTTCCCCAGAGACACACCCTACTAGGGAAAGAGAGAGGCAGACTGGGAGTATGGACTGACCAGTCAACGCCCGTGTTCAGCGGGGAAGCAATTACAGAAGCCAGACCTTCTACCTTCTGCAACCCACAATGACCCTGGGTCCATGCTCCCAGAGGGATAGAGAATGGGAAAGCTATCAGGGGAGGGGGTGGGTTATGGAGATTGGGTGGTGGGAATTGTGTGGAGTTGTACCCCCTCCTACCCTATGGTTTTGTTAATTAATCCTTTCTTAAATAAATTTTAAAAAAAAAGAATGTCATTAAGATCATGAAACCTTCAAGCCCCAGTGCTAACCCTGGTAGAAAATAAAATAATTCAGTCATAAACAAACAAATCAGGGCTATGATAAGCACATCATCTGACCACTAGGTTGAAACTTTCCACCTTTTTGTGTGTGAGGACACTATTAGCAAATTTTGATTATATAATGAGATTATAAATCAAATTTCAATTATATGATTGCATAATATATAATTATACCTCCCTTCTTATGTTTTTTGAAATATATCCTAAGTCACCAAATCTAGATAGCCTATCAATTTCCTATTGAAATAATTTTCCACAATAAAGGATTTTTCAGGATTTGAGTGGGGGGATACGAGCAAAGTTCAGCATTCAGTCATTATTTGGTCTTTGTGAACATGATTATCTAGACATCCAACTGGATACTGCTTGATTCAATATAATGCCAACATCCATTCAGTAAGTGAGAACTATCAGAAAGTTTTAATTTCCTCATAAGAACAGATAGACTAGAATGAATAGATGAAGAAAGACTTCTTAAAAGTAATCTTCCAGGAGTCAGGCGGTAGCGCAGCAGCGCAGCAGGTTAAGCCTGCGTGGCACGAAGCACAAGGACCAGCATAAGGATCCTGGTTTGAGCCCCTGGCTCCCCACCTGCAGGGGAGTTGCTTCACAGCTGGTGAAGCAGGTCTGCAGATGTCTATCTTTCTCTCCCCCTCTCTATTTCCCCTCCTCTCTCCGTTTCTCTCTGTCCTATCCAAAAACAATGACATCAATAACAATGGCTACAGCAATTAAACAAGAGCAACAAAAGGGAATAAATAAAATAATATAAAAAATAAATAAAATAAATAAAGTTTTAAAAAAGTAAACTTCCATGCTTTATTCCAAAATTTTAATGTCAGCACCTCAAGAGTTTGATGCACCACCCTCTTGTGGGCCTCTCCAGGACCCTGCCTTCACTGTAGAGCAGCAATGGTAGGGATTGCCACACTATCTGAAGGGCGGTTGGGGCAACCTACCTGAGAAAGACTGGTTCTGATATGAAAGAAGTCTAGAATGTTCCTAACTGTGAGCATAGACTCCCTAACTTGAGGCCAGATCCCATAATCCCAAATCAGTTTTGGATACAACAAATGACACTCAATGATTTAACAACTAGGAGAAAGTCTAACCTTATCTGCTAAAGAAAGAACTACAAAAGCTGGATAAGGGCAAAAAAACTGGCTCATTTAAACATGACCTTTTTGGTCAATACCAAACCACCCTGTCATCTAGAGCTCTAGTCAGGGAATCCTTGGATTCCCACACAGATATGATGTGCTTAGTCCTCTAATAGATCCCTCTCTACACCATCACTGGTCACTTCCATCAGAAAGTCACCATAAACCCTCCTATAGACCTGTCCAGGACCTTGCCCTCACTGTAGAGCAGCAGTGGTAGAGACTGCCCCACTCTCTGAAGAGAGGCTGGGCCATCCTACTCTGCCACTTGAGGAAGACCGGTCCTGAAATGAGTGCAGCCTAGAATGTTCCTAGCTGTGACCATGGACTGAGAAGCTCTGACTTACTGGGACTCAGAGGTTATACAGGTTCCTGTGCTAAATATGTATGTGGGCCCTAGGTTAAATAAATGGGATGGACAGTTAATGGTATTACATACTTTCCTCGTGCTTGGGAGCTACTCTCTGCCCTAATCCAGATTTCAAGTCCTATTTTCAACTTTGACACCATCTTCCCCAGACAATATTTTTATAAAGCTACCTACATGTTAGCTATCAGGCTCAGGTAAAACTTATTAAATTCATGGGCCCCTAGGAACATAGCTAGAATAGACTTCCTAGCTTCTTCCCACATGAAGACCCCTAATTTCATTTGCTCTATTCCTATCTTTGGGTTCCTGTTTATTAAACAGTTTGTCCTGCTTTATATGTTACCACCTTTCAGCCACTAAGTTGCAGGCGCTGACTTTTCTGGGCAGGTGACTTCACCAATATGTTTCAAAGTCTCACCTCTCTAGAGCACTACCCCATTAGGCTGGGGTTATGGTTTGACCTGCCAACATCCATGTTCAGCAAAGAAGCAATACTGCACCCCCAAAAATTTTTGGTCCACACTCCCAGAGGGACAAAGTATAGGGAAGTTTCCAGTGGAGGAGATGGGGCACAGAATTCTAGTGGTGGGAACTGTGTGGAACTATACCCCTTATTTTACAATCTTGTTGATCATTATTAAACCACTATTAAATTTTTTTTAAAAGTCTGACATAGTACTTCCTCTTTTCTTAACAGTTAAGAAAATCTCTCAAATGATTGAGTTATTTGTATTCTACATTTGCCTTTTTAGTTAAACCCATGTAATTGCAATGGCAAGAAAGGATACTTAATACAGTTAAGTGCTATGTGCTTCTATAGAAATGACTAACCACAACTGTTCTGCTGATGCCCAGGGTAAGGCTGAAGACGTATAAAATGAAGAGTGGGTCAGTAATGGATCTTGTCAACACTGAGCTGGTGACATATTTTGTTTCATATAAAATGAAAAATCAGCTTCTGTACATTTCAACTGTGTTTGCTGAACAGATACAAACAACAACAAAAAGACTGGCATCCTTGTAGCTATATTTTATGTATTCAAAAACCCTTTTCCATTCATGGGAAAAAATAAGAGTTCATTATGTATTTATGAAAAACAAAATTACCTATTCATAAAAATCAAAAGCAATATGTTTTGCTTATATCAACGAGTAAAATTAATACAACTTTTCCCATAATAGTTCATTTGTCCTGACATGATTTTGAATATCAGAACAAAATGTCAAGAAGAGTTATAAATGAGAATAAGAGTTAAAATTCTGCAGGTAAATTGTTTTCTCTGTAGAGTCATAGAAATCAATTATTTATTATTCATGGAAGTGTTAGCATTTCTAATTTATACTGGGGCTTTCATCTTTACTTACTGATTCTCCTACAGGGCATGCCACAACTGTAAACTTCAGGTCCATTATTATTATTACCCCTGGCACTGCCTATTAATAATTGGGTGTTGGAGTTATACTTCCAGTGACATATTTAATCTGCTTTTGATTAAACCAAGCCTTCAATTATTCCTGAATAATATTTATTTAAATCATATTTTTGAATGTTAGGAGCAATGACCTTACTGTTTTTTCTCTCTCCCCCCCTCCTACTTTCACATTTGTACATATTTTGCAAGCATAAGAGGAGATGAACTGAACACTCATGGTGGCTATTCTTCCCGTCCTCATTGCTCCACTCCCTTTTCAGAACAGGTGGTGATGGGAAGCAACTTCTTACCAACAAGGCAGCACTTGGTAGGATTATTAATTCTTGAACTTGCTGCTGCTACCAAGGCTGTTAATTAGTCTCAACTATGACAGCTTGTAGCATGATTGGAGTCTTGTTCAACACAAATAATCATTAACTGCTAATGACTTTAAATCATCTTGAATAAGGCAGAGCTTGACCCTGTGACCTAAATGTTCAAGGGGATGCTCAGAAATTATATGGCTTCTTGTAATGGATGGAGCTAGGAGCCTGGACTGGGACTTTAATTTTTTTTTTTTAGTCATAGAAATAATAATAAATGATCTGGGGGTTTCAATTTACATGAGTAAAATGATGATTTTACCACAAGTACATATAATACACATATTAAATTGGCACTATAAAAAGTCACATAGGAAATGCATAAAACATTGCTTGTTTGCACCTTTGCTGTTCTTTGCCCAAAAACGCAAGTATTTTGGATGCTAAAGGAAATGTTACTTTCATTTTTCTTTTCACAGTGACTAGAATGGATAGTTCTTTCTAATAATGTCTAGATGATGAATATTTAAAATTAGGTTGGTAGGAAGGGGAACAAATAAATGGAAAATGAAAAAAAGGAATCCCTCAAATGTTTTGGAAGATAAGAACAGTGAGTTGGTAATGTCATTCTTTATATATTTTATTTTAATGTGCATTTAATATTTTGTATAATACATGCTAATATATATAGATGGAGAGCTTTAAAGAATGACCTTAAAATATACCAGCATTAAGTATCATAGAGAGTTAATTTAACACAGTAGGAATTTCTAGTGTGGCGCAAGGAATATAAGAACTCAAAGTGGGGGCTGGGTGGTAGCACACCTGGTTAAATACACGTGTCAAAATGTGCAAGGACCCAGGTTCAAGCCCCTGGTCACCACCTGCAGGGGAAAATCTTTGAGAGTGATGAAGCCTTTCTCTGCCTCTCTCCCTCTCTATATCCCCCTTCCCTCTTGATTTCTGGCTGTCTCTAACCAATAAATAAATAAAGATAATTTAAAAAAGGAAAGAAAAAAGTTTTTTAAGAGAACCAAAAGTGTAAAGAATATAAAAAATGTAATGAACTACTGCAGAGACCTCTCAGTGGCACTGCTAAATAATAATAATACATGTTATCATTACTACATACTTGGTTAAACATTCTGTTGAGTATATGAATCAGGTGGGGATAGATAGCACAATGGTTATGCAAACAGACTCTTGTGCTGGAGGCTCCAAAGTCCCAGGTTCAGTCACCTGCACCATGATAAGCCAGAGCTGAGCAGTGAGCTGGTTAAAAAAAAAAAAAAGTAAAAAAAGAGCATATGAATCAACAGTGCTGGGAAAAAGAGTCTTGGGTTCCATTTTTTATTTTGTTTGCTACTCACCTATTAAATAGTAGCATTCAAAACAGATGTGACACCTAAGCTCTCAAGATGAGATGAGTGCCACACTACTAGCCATGACAAGGAGACATGAGATTATCACATATCTCAGTAGCCAAAGAGCGAACATATACAAACATCAGACATTATAAAACTGAGTGGATTTTTACTTTTAGACAAGGATAATTGCTACTTTCTTTTGCTATGATTTTCTATAAATAGGTATGCATGTATTAAGAAGTTATTATTACATATGAGATTGGCTTAACAATTAATATCAATTGGGAATGTGGAACCAATAAAAAAGGAATGACTTGGAGATTTGCCTGACTTTTGGTGTGAAAGTTTAGGGAGAGTTAAAGATGGGAACTAGGAATTCTTAAACTTTTTTTTCAGAATTGAATTCAATTATTTTTATATTCTTGGATGAAGGTGAAACTTAGAATTTTTATGGTAACATTAAGTGTGTGTTCTCAGCTCAAAATGTTTTATTCTAATTGGCTCAACTAAGTTATAACTTTTCTTTACCAACTGGGTAATTTCTACTTATGACAAGAAGATGCTTAATATAGTAGTAAAAACTTATTTTTATTGGGTGTCTTCCATGTCCCAAGAATTCAGCTAGGTACTTTCACATACATTATCTCATTTTCATGAAAACACAGTCCAAATTGATGAAGAAATTAAAAGCCAAATGTAAATGTATCTCAACTCTCATGAAGCATGAGGTTGGTTCTTGGCAACATACTAGGTGTTTATCTTTGGTATTCTAGCCTCCTTTTTTCTGCATCCTCTCCTAAATCCTTGCCCCATGAATACCTGCTCCAAAGAAAGTGCATGATATTGAATAGCTGCATCTTATGAATATTTAATCAACATTAAAGACAAAAGTTCAATAACTCTTAAGGTCAACATATAAACAGGAGCAATAGTTTTTTCTTTCTTTTTTTAAATTCCCAAAAGGGTTATTACCAGAGCCTGCACAACAAATCCACTGCTCCTGGTGTTTATTTTCTCTCTCTCTCTCTCTCTCTCTCTCGGCGGGAGAAACACCTGCAGCACTGCTTCACCAGCAGTAAAGCTTCCCCTCCCTGTAGGTGGGGGCAATAGTTTATTTTCACAGAGAACCTTGGATGATTCCTAGTGCACCTGATTTTGGAAATTTCTAATATATTGAGAATGATTATCACAAATATTTGCAAAAACTTATGCTAGTATAGGACTTGGGAGAATAAAATTTTGTTTGGTAAAATGAAAGAATTTTTATCCTAAAATGTTCTACAGAAACATTTTACTACACACAAGACTCTTAAGTACAAAAGTGAATGTGAGAATTAGTGAGAATTAAAGAATAAAATCATTTCTTTCAGGAAGAAATCCTAAACGTATGTGACTTCATGCATGTGTGTTATGTCTGTATGCTTATTCCTATGACCTGGTGGTATGTGTACTTTGGTGAACATGTGCATAACTTGTCAGAAGTAAAAAGAACTAATAATGATGACATCCAAAAGAGTGTCATCACTGAGTGATAAACAAACCAGAAACAAAAATTGTATTATGCTTTAGACCTTTTGTGAGTAAATTCACATCAGGTTAGTTATACACAAGAAAAATAAAGCAAAGACTTAAGGAAGTTATGGGAATGAAAGAGAGGAAGGGAAGAAAAGGAAGGGACAAAGGTACCCTAAACCTGTCAGTTTCAAGCCATGGATTTGTGATCAAGGTCATAAAAAGTCTGCAGTGTAACAAAGTCACAAGGTCAACAGGATAGCTGAATGCCTGATATATTGAGCAGGACCCTGTTTCTGTCTATGAATTGAGGCTAATTTTTGAAAAGAAATGCAGGTCTTCTGACTGCTTAGGTTCTTCTTCTAGGATCAGCACTATAATCCAGGTCAATGAAAGGAAACTGGCAGAGGTTCCATGTTGAAAACAAAAGCAGGTCTTCATGCAAGATGTCGGGCAGGTTAAGTAATGGATGGTTGGCTTCTTGGGACAGGATGATTGGCTATGTGTGAAGTTCATTATAGAAAGAGCTTGAAGCATCCACTAGGGTTACAGTCAACAGTTATTAAATCCATTTCCTACTTGTGTTTGCTAAGGTTCATCACAGGCCTCCTTCCCGAACTGACCTGATTATTCTGCCCCAAATGTATGGTGTGACTTGTGAAGCTCCCCTCAGAGAATAACAGTACACTCTTTTCATTATTGTCTTTTTTCTCTGGGGCTGGGCATTTTTCCCAGCTGGCTCTTATTTGGCTCTTGAGTAATCAAATCCTGTCCTGCCTCTGTGCAGCTCACTCTACTGCTTTAGTGTTTTATTATTATTATTTAATATTTATGGATGTGACACCACAATCATCTTGCACCAATTGCCAACTTCTGTCATCTCTTTTTGACAGTCTGGACTCACATGTGCTATGTAAAAGAAGGTACAGTATGGGGGCCAGATGGTAGTGCACCAAGTTAAGTGCACATAGTGTGGAGGGCAAGGTCCAACCCAAGGATCCTGGTTCCAGCCCCTAGTTCTCCTTGCAAGGGGGAGGGGGTTACTTCACAAGTGGTGAAACAGGTCTTCAGGTCTTCTCTCCTGCCTCTCTGTCTCCTCCTCCTCTCTCCATTTCTCTCTGTCCTATCCAACAATAATAATAACATCAGCAACAAGAACAATGGAAAAAATATGGCTGTCAGGAGCAGTGGATTCTGACTGCAGGCACTAAGCCCCAATGATAACGTTGGAGGCAAAAAAGAAAAGGGGATAAACAAAGATACAGTATACAAAGGCTGCTTTGGTCAAAGAGGGCTACCTTGCTGCTAATTAGCATGTTAACTTGGCATCACTCTGGATGGTCTGTCTGTCTTTCAGCGATTCTGCATCCTGTTTAATTATTATTTGTCTCTCTTAAGCACAAACCATTAGGGGCTGCTGTGCTAGCTCAACAGGTAGGGCACATGGCTTGCAATGTGCGTAGTCCAGGTTTGAATTCTGGTACTGCATGAGGAGTGCTATGGCTCCCCGGGAAACTCCAGTGCTGTGGTGTCCATCCTTCTGTCTCCATGTGAATGAAACAGTCACCTGAAGCAGTGGAATAGTGCCTACATGAATTCTCTGAAGTGTAAAAACAAAGCAGAGCAAAACAACACATATTAAAAGAGGGGGGGGTCTAGGAGTGGTGCATCTGGGTGAGCGCACAGGCCACCATGCACGAGGACACAGGTTCTAACCTCTAGTCTGTGCCTGCAGGGAGGCTCCATGAGCAGTGAAGCAGAGTTGCAGGTATCTTTTTTTTTCCTCTTTTTTCAATTACTCCCTTTTTCTCTCAAGTCCTATCTCTATAATGTAATGTAATGACACACCATTAAATTTTATTTCAAAATGTAATTACTTCTAAAAAGAATATAATGATCATGGTCTGGGAGGTGGCACAGCGGATAAAGCATTGGACTCTCAAGCATGAGGTCCTGAGTTCAATCCCCGGCAGCACATGTACCACAGTGATGTCTGGTTCTTTCTCTCTCTCCTCCTATCTTTCTCATTAATAAACAAATAAATTCTAAAAAAAAAAAAAAAAAAAAGAAAAGAATGATCAATTTCTGATAATTAAATGTGGCTATTTTACTAAGTCCCTATCTGGTAAAATCATAATGTCTTTGAGCATTATTCTAAAATTTAGTCCATGGAAATGATTATCACAGACATTCAAACTTTTGTGGCAAACCTAATGAGATTCCATAATATTTTTGCTGGTACATAATACATTTGTTGATAAAACTCCTTGTAGCATAATTAAGTCTCACCATCCTGCTATTAATTGGGGGGGGGGGATTCCAAACTATAATGTCAATGGCTGCAACCACTTTATGACAATGTTAAGACAGTTAACGAAGCCAAAACAGACAGGGATTACAACTATGTAAATCCCATTCTACATACACACACACATGAAACACTGCCTTACAATGAACTTTGCCTCTGCCTCCCCACCAAGTCTGATATGTCAGTAGATCAGCACTGGAGAAGATTTTGATCAACAGATGCCTTTCCCCTTCCATTACTTCGGTTATGTGGGTTTACAGACATGTAACACAAGCTGGGGATTTTCACCTCTGGCTTGTTCCACAGGGTACTATAGTACTTGACATTAGAATTTTTGCCCTCACCCATCACAACTCCTAGAATTACTTTTCCCTGCAGTTTGATGTCAGACACATGAAAGAAAAAAAAAAAAGTGACCAAATAGTCTCTAAAATTTTGTGATGTCTTTAGTGGTTATTGATGGAGGGAGAGATATGTTATAGAACTGTGATGATGGGTGTAACAGGGAGTTTTACCTTGTAATCTTATAATCTCACAACCCATTATTAAATCACTAATACAAATTAAAAAAAAACAGAGTTGAATTTTCCATAAAGAGTGACAACCATAGTCCCACCTATGCTAGAATTCAAACCACAAGGCAGGGATCCAACTCCTGAAAGCTGAATCTCTCTCCACCACAGTGAGGAACATGTCCCAGGGACCCATAGTCCCATATCTAGTTTAGTATGCAGATAAAAATAGCTGGTGGCAAAATAAAACATTTGGAGACATACAGTAATAAGTAATTCTCTATGAACAGATTCAATAAATAATTACTGAGTGAGTTTTTGGTGATTTGATAATTAATTTAATTACAGGAACATACAGGTCTCCCATTAACTTATGAAGGGACCACATCCCATCATAATCTGAAAAATGTCATAAATCAGAAATGCATTTAACACCCCTAGCCTACAGAATATCACAAAGCAGTATTCTGCCGAATGTGTACTGTCTTCACTCTATTGTAAAGCTGAAAAATTCTATTTTGGACCATATGAAGTCAGGAACCATTGTAGAATGAAAATTGAAATTAGAATTCTGAAGTAACATAACTTCCCTTCTTCCTCCCCTCCCTCCCTCCTTCTTTCCTTCCTTCTGATAGGGACAGAGAGAAATTGAGAGGGAAGGGAGAGACAGAGAGGGAGAGAGAAAAAGAGACCCCTGCAGCGCTGCTTCATTGCCACGATCCAGTAACAGAACTTTTGTATTTACCAGAGAAATTCCCTATTAAGATTATGGTAGCAGGATGAGTGAGGGTAGACTGAGTAAGTAGTGGAGAAGGTGGGACTAGGGCATGCACTGTACTTTGGAGGTGGGCAGCCAAGTCTCTGAAGCCCTACAGTGGGAGGGACCGTGAGGAAGCCAGGAATGAAAGGAAGGACAGCAGGAGGATGCATTGTCTGGCAAGGTGGTGGATGCAGTGTATCATGGGGCTGAACTTTGATCTCTGTTTCATGAGAGAGAAGTGAACAAGGAGATCTAACGTGCATCCTGAAATGCGTATTCTCCATGCTTTAGTGCCTATGGAGTGGAGGGGTGAGCAGTGTGGTGGGCCATGGTTAGGAGGCCTTTCTGGCCCCTCAGGGAAGCCGGTGGTGACTTGTTTTGAAACATCACACACCCTCCATAAGGTTCCCAAAAGGTTCCTGGCCAACCTCAGACACAGAAAGTTCAGGCAGTATTTGGATTTCTTTTGTTCACTGAGTGCCCAGTCTTTGGACACGTAAAAAAAGAACCCACAGGAACAGCTTTTGCTTTGAGGAAGGTCAAAGACAACCATCTGTCTGCCTTTAGGGCTGATTTTAGAGGCCTATGTCATCCGTCTTGTCACTAACAGCTAAGGGAGCATTCTCCTTGAATCACTTTTGTGATGCATCTTTTTAGTAGAACTAAATCATTCTGTAAACCAAGGGGTTCAAACCCAGATAGCTGTCCTACTACCCAAGGCATAAGAGAGGAGGTATGTTAGGGCTGGGAGATAGCTTGGTGGTCAAGCCAAGGACTGACTGGCATGCATGGGGCCCAGGTTCGATCCCTAGCACCACAAATGCCAGAGATGAACAATTTCTGATCTCTTACTCTCAAGAATAAAAGTAACACACCTTAGAAAAAGTGAGAAGAAGAGATAAAATAAAAAGTTAAAGGAAGGGAAATAAGATGCATAAAGAGTTGGTGACCAGTGCTAGGACCCCGGTTCCAGGCCCTGGCTCCCCACCTGCAGGGGGGTAGCTTCACAAGTGATGAAGCAGGTCTGCATGTGTCTATCTTTCTCTCTCCCTCTCAGTCTTTCTCTCTCCTCTAGATTTCTCTCTGTCCTATCCAATAAACAACAGCAATGGCAACAATAACAATAGCAACAAGGACAAGGGCAACAACAAGGGCAACAATGGGAAAAATAGCCTCTAGGAGCTGTGGATTCGTAGTTTTGTAGTGCAGGCACCAAGCCTCAGTGATAACCCTGGAGGCAAAAAAAAAAAAAAAAAAGAGTAGGTGGCAGAGAGAGGCATCATCTCCTCTCTGCCGAGGCTCCCACGTGAAAGTGCATAGCTCCCTTCCCTCGCCATGGCTGATGGCAGGGCTACTTGTTTCGAGGAAGAAGACTGTCGCAACCCAAGATGCCAAACTGGAGCCGTCTCAGGGGAAGCCTAGGGAGATGGAAAGGTTCCTGGATACAAAGCAGCAATTATGTTGCAGAAGCCATTGGAGGGATCAGACAGGACAAGGTGCAGGTTCATCTCAGACATGAGCTAAGGATGAACTCTTACTCTTGATTCAGTTCACAGAGTCAAGTTCCCAGACTACTTGAGACATCTAGTATCTGTGCTTGTTTATACTTGGCAAATCAGACTTTCCTTTGTGCTTTAATAAAGAGCTTGAAGAGAAAAGAAGTGCCTCTAGAGCTTGTGGATGGTAAACAGAGCTTACACGACATTTTTTAATAATCTAACTGTAAGTGACCCAAAAACATATAGACTGAATTTTTCAAAATGTCAAGTAAAATAAGAAAAAATATGTGATGAAATAAATATATTGCTCTTATTAGAAATTTCAAAATGTCTTTGATTTGCATGCAATTGTGCCAGTTGTGTTTTACCTTTCTCAAGGTTAAAAGGAAAGGCTTCTCCATGATCTTGCAGGCAAATGCAATCTAATTTATGTTGAATGTATAATGAACATGTGGCTAAGAGGTCGAGTCAGTTCTAGTGGTTTAGACTGCCACGGTTAGTCTTACTACTCACAGAGAAATTGTCTCGTTTACTCAGCAAGTTCACAAGGACCAGGTTTTGATATTGTTGGCCTCCAGAAACCAATTTTTCTTTCTGTGTTTTTCTTTCAACCACCATATTCATATCCTAATTCTAGCATTTGGGAATGGTTGGCAGTTTTGGTTGTCTGGGTTTAGGGGCAGGAAGGGCAGCTGGCATCAAGAGAAACAATGCTGAAATCCTTTTGAGAAGCATTTGAGAAGTAACTGCCATTGTAGATGGCTGTCTCAGGCAGTGCCCATGCAGATTTGACTCTGAAAAGAATCATTTCTTTTACGTACAGAAAATTCAGGAATATTCTTACTTTCCACCAGAGATATCCACATTTTTGGGACTCCTCTGTTAGAAGGAGTGTCTTTCTCTACTCACCTCTGAGGTGAGTAGAAGTGCTGGCTAAGTGGGGATATACATTAGCTATTTGGTCTTCAAACTTCATAGGTCCAGATTCTCTCTCTTGTCTAACTGAATGAAAGAATAAATTAAACCAGCAAACAAACAAACAAAACTATCCAGAAATGGAACAATCACAGGAAAAAAGAATTAACCAATCACATCTTTCTCATTCACAAATTCTCAAATCACATTTTTCTCCTTCATAATCCTTGAAATGGTATTAGATTTACAAACCATGTTATTTTTTGAACTCAGAATGCTTTTCTTTCAAACTACACTTTAGGAATTCTAATATATTTTTGTAAAAGGTCATCTCGTTTGGGGTATATTCAGAAGCAAAATGTAGCTCTGTTGTTATTCAAAAAGAGAGAATAAAGTTGTCTGAGTATTTATGAGTATCCAAGATGAAAGGTGCTGAGAATTAAGCTATGATATAGTTGAACATTACTATTAGGAGCATGAAGAAAATAAGGCCCAGGGGGGAGACGACATAATAATTATGAAAAAATACTTTCATACCAGAGGCTCCTAAGTCAGGTTCAAGCCTTTGAACTACCACAAAGAAGAGGTGAGTAGAGCTCTGTTAAACAAGAAAGAAAAAGGAAAGGAAGAAAAAAAGAAAAGGAAAATCATTCCCACATTATAAATGTGGAAGGTCAGCACTGAGGAAGAGAAGAAGAAAGAAGAAAGAAGAAGGAGGAGAAGGAGAAGGAGAAGGAGAAGAAGGAGGAGGAGGAGGAGGAGGAGGAGGAGAAGGAGAAGGAGAAGGAGAAGGAGAAGGAGAAGGAGAAGGAGAAGGAGAAGGAGAAGGAGAAGGAGAAGGAGAAGGAGAAGGAGAAGGAGAAGGAGAAGGAGAAGGAGAAGAATTCGGCTCAGGGAGAAAACAGATCATGTGGGACTGGGAAACCCACCTGACTATTGGGTTTTGTGAAGTCTCAGAGGACACTATTGATCGAAACACCATGGAATGCTTGGAGAAAGGTAACAATACTGTAGAGAGTTTAGAAGTGAGTGTGCTCCACAGATCAGAAATGATGGCAGATGATGCCTTAACAGATCTAAGCTCCCTGAAATGATAGAACCTCTGAATATAAAAGTCAATTATTAACTATTTCATGTCACTTGGACACCTTTGCTGTGATGAGCTGCAAGTCTGGAGACATATCTGGGAGAACTAACATGTGGAGAGCTCTGGCTGATTAGCAGAATATAACACCTCAAGGGCACAGTCAATGGGAAGCTAGTTATTGCTCAATCCTCACAATTAAAAAATAAATCAATAGATAACTTCCATGGCAAAAATGCCAAAACCTCTTACCCCCTTCTGGATCAGAGTCAGTTTACCTATCCACAAATCACACACTATAGGAAAGGCCAAGTCCCTAGAGGGAAGATACAGCAAGAGCCTGGCAAATGCATGTGGTAACAAGTACTTCTGCAAAGGAACTTATACATATTTATTTGATAACTAAACACCAAACAAAGGGGACACACAATCATCTTGATGAATGGTGGATACAAGCTTATTGAAAATAAATGACATATAAGGCCTGGTTAGGATTGATTATTTCCCCAATAACCAATTGGAGGGGAGCCAGGGGCTTGAACCTGGATCCTTGCATGGATCCTTGTGCTTGAGACTGTGTGCGCTTTACCAGGTGTGCCACTGCCCATCCCCCTAGCCATTGTTTTCAGAACACATTACAACAACCATGTGCATATAAAACCCCAGACAAATAGGAAAAGTACTAGGATTTACTGAGTATATACAATGTGCATACCATTATGTTTGACTTGTTTTTGTGCATTATTTCACTAAATTTACACAACCATCATGTATGTGCGATTTCCACTATATAAAAAACTGAAAAGGGGCTGGAAAAATAGCTCATTTGAACAGTGTACACCTTTGCCATGTGCACGACTAGGATTCAAACCTAGCCACCACCACAGTGCTGTGGTCTCATGCACTCTCTCTCTCTCTCTCTCTTCCTTTCTCTCTCCCTCTCTCCCTCTCCTTCTCACCCATGTCTTCCTCTCTGTAGCTATCTAAATTTTTTTTAAAAAACTCCAGTCGGATAGTTCATGAGCTGAATAACCAAGGTTACAATACAAGTCCTAAATCCAGATTCAAAACTCTTTGCACAACTAATTTGACTGTTTTGTGACTAAATCATATCTCCTATTTATGGCAGTATTTTCTTATTTTAGAAATTGTAACTGCTTGAGAAACAACTACAGATGCCAGACCTCCAATCTTCTGCTCCCCAAATAGATTTTGGTTCATACTTCCAGAGGGGGAGAAATGTTAGGGGGAAATGATCAGAGAGCTCTGAAACCCAATTCCATCAGGACCCAGAGAGAGAAGAGGAAAAAAGGAAAGACACTCAGAAGTAGTAATAAGTATAGCTGTGACTTAAAATTGAAGAGAAGTCAGGACCATAGAAAAAAGTGGGGAAAATATAGAGAGATAGACAGTTACAGAAATAATAGTCAATCCATATCTGTGATCTTGGGAGAATTACTGCAATTTCCAATAGAGGGAATAGAGACACAGAACTGTGTGGAATTGTACCTTTGTTATTTTGTAAATTTGTAATTCACTAATAAAAATAAAATGAAAAATAGTTAAGATGAAAACATTATAACTCCTTATCTTTATATATATTTTATAGAGATTAGACTTTTGAAAATTTATTTTATTTAAAAAAAATCACAGAAAATTTTATGGGATATTTTTTGTATTTGAAAGCATGTATTTGTATATGAACTGTATGTATGTCATGAACATTTTAAAAACACATCGTTTTAAAATTTGGGGGGTGGGTGGTAGTGCAGTGGGTTAAGCACACTTGGTGCTAAGCACAAGGACTGGCTCAAGGATCCTGATTCCAGCACCCAGATCCCCAACTCAGTGGGGATAGCTTCAGAAATGGTGAAGCAGGTCTGCAGGTGTCTATCTTTCTCTTTCCCTCTATGTCTTCCCCGTCTCTCTCAATCTCTTTCTGTCCTATCCAACAACAACAACAGCAATGGCAACAATAACAATAACAACAAGGACAAGGACAACAAAATGGGAAAAATGGCCTCCAAGAGCAGTGGACAGTGAATCTGTAGCGCAGGCACCAAGCTCCAGAAATAACCGTGGAAGCAAAAAAAAAGAAAGAAAGAAAAGAAAAGAAAAAAAGAAATCACATTGCGGGGCCAGGAAGTGGCGCACCTGGATACACACTACAGTGCACAAGTGGCGCACCTGGATACACACTACAGTGCACAAGGACCTGTGTTCAAGCCCCTGATCCCCACCTAAAGGGGGAAAGCTTCACAAGTGGTGAGCAGGGTTGCAGGTGTCTCTCTGTCTCTCTCCATTCTCTATCTCCCCTTCCCCTCAATTTCTCTCTGTCTCTATCCAATAATAAATAAAGTTTAAAAAAATTTTTTTAAAAATCACATTGCTACATTGCTTTACATTTAGAAAATACTTTCAATTGTAAAGAATGCTATTTTTGTGTTTAAACTAAAATCACTTTTTGATTATATAAATGTGTGTAGAGATAAATTTTTGTGTATGCACTCATTTGTATGGCAGATTATTATTTCCTAGAAATCAATCAACATACTGCAACAGTGGTTTGGAAATGTGTTTACTGTATTTGGGGAGTGACCTTTTGCTCACCTCACCATTGGTTGTAAAGGACAGCAGAGTAATAATTCAAAGCAATGGTTTCTCTAAATAGATATGGAGCTAGAGATAGTGATTCTCCTGTAGATAGACCATATGTGCCTCTCTGTATGATACATATAATTGACCCTCCCTCTGACTGAGAGATAAGAAAAACAACTTCAAGAAATACATCTCTCTTGTAACTAAGGTATATAGCTCAGCTGATAGAGTGCAGGACCTGCATGCCTGAAGATCCTGGTCTGATGCCAAGTGTTACCCATACTGGAGTGAATGTCTGGCTTCTCTCTACCTTTCTCACACAATTTAAATGATAAAACATCTTAAAAATTTTTTTAAAGAAGTTCTTCTGCTTTATCATTTTAGGAATAAGAAGTTTTCCTAGGACTGCCAGCAGAGGAATATACTAGCCTGAAACAAACCTAGACAGGGACACTGCATAAAATAAACAGCTGGGAGGAAAGAAAGGAGGGGTTTTAGAAAATACTGAAAAGTATTTGTCAAGGCAAGAGAAGACTTTTTGAACAACACACAACTTTCTCTACTCTGGAGAAGACCACTGGGAAATGTGGCTGTCATTTATGTTGGCACGTCCACAAGGAATACTAACTAGTTTGAGGTTTGGAGCAGTGATTCAAAGGTGCATTGAGCTGTGTCCACCAGATAGCATGTTTTGTTCACTGTCACCAATGCTTCATTTAGTTTCTGAAAGTCACTGTGTTTCCATATGGGAAAACTCCAGCGGGAACCAGGTGCACACAGTACTAAGCGCATGGACCTGCACAAGGATCTAGGTCTGAGCCCCCCGGCTTCCCACCTGCAGGGGGGACACTTCTCAGGCATGTAAGCAGGTCTGCAGGTGTCTGTCTTTCACTCTCTCTCTCTCTCTACCTCCCCCTCCTCTCTCAATTTCTCTCTGTTCTATCCAATAAAATGGAAAAAATGGCTGTCAGGAGCAGTGGATTCATAGTGCTGGCAAGAGCCCCAGTGATAACCCTGGAGGCAAAACAAAAAACAAACATACAAAAACAAACAAACAAAAGGGAAACTCTAGGCTGCCCAATGGAGTCTAATCTGAGTGTTCTAATGGAAGCTGGTCAGGGGGAAGAGGGCCTGAGCATTGACTCAAGAGATACACTGGTGTCAGATTCAGTGCTCTCAGAAATGCCTAATTTGATGTAATATTACAGTTTAAGTACAAAACCTTTTGTTTAGCTGCTAAAGCTAACACCGCCTATTTCCTAGAAAGCCCTGATGTCCTGCAGTTAAACTGCCAGGGTGATAAGAATTCATTCTTGTGTCTACTTGATAATTTCCAAAGTGCTCTGTTCCATTCAATGTCTTGAATGTTTAATGTTACTAATCACTTCTTGTTCTGGAAATGAGTGTGTTCTTTGATAAACTGTTCAAGTGTTCAGGCATATAAATTCAAGATTTAGATTCATGACACTGTGTAGAGCATACAAGTTAGATGCAGGCAACTTCCCTATGACATGCCAGATAGGTTATTCACCATGATACATGTCTACAAATAATTGTTGAAAATGAACATAGTTTTAGAAAGTTAACTTCTTCTCATTTCCAGTTTGTTAAGCTAGAAACAACTGAGTCATCACTGATAGGTGAAAAACTCCTAAAGATTTACTTTATACATAACACACCTGAGAGCTGTTAAGTATGTTTTCCTGAAGCATTTGTGAAGACACTGAAGTAACTATTGGTGGTGGGGGGGGGGGAAGAGAAAGCGACAGTGCCACCAATTACTTTTATCAGCAACAGCATCTGATTAATTTATAGAGATACATAGACCTATCTTTATATATTGGCTTTGGCTTATCTAGAGAGACAGATGTTATCATCTGGGGTGAACCAAGTACATCATACATTCATAAAAGCCAGATGGGTAACACTGCTTATGGGTAGTTTAGTGTCTGTCTATAAAGGGCAGATGGGTGCCGCATCACAAAATGGTTTCTATTGGCCAAGCAGGGCCACACTCCAGAGAATAATGAAATGCTTGCAATTCTCCAGTGAGCTTCTTCACTTTCTTCTGTTTTAATTGTGTGCAGAACCTTTCAGGTCTAAGACTTGCCTCTGTCAGAACCATATACATTCTATATCAGAAGATAGTTTCTCTTTTGTTATCATAGAGATATGGTGCTCAGAAACCACTTGAGTCAAAGAAAAGAAACCAGTCAGATTTTAAGGTGGTTTTATGACGGTTTTACCTTTTCACCAACAAATGGATTAGACTCCTGGAGATGAAGCTAAAAGTATGTCAAAAGGTACAAGAGGCTCCTTTCATGGGCAACACCCCACATCTATTCTCCTCACCTGTACTAGCACACAAGATTCTAAAACACCGTGGTGAGTGAAAAAAAGTCAAGCCAGTGCTGAATGGAGGCTAAATTGATATTCCATCTCTCTGTGGTTTCTTCATAAAACATTCATCTTTGTGACTTGTTCTCTTTGCTGATCTGTGATTGAATTGGTTATGCCTCGTTTCTTAAACTTTTAGTTTCATAAATAGTGTGCTTGTTGCATACTGTTATGATTATTTAAAAATCACAGATTATTTAAAGTCATGAGAGCCATTCTCAAGGTTTTGTAAATATTCAAATTGTGAACATCACAATAACAAATTATCTTTCCCATAAATCTTTTAAAATTCCAAGACTCACTACTTCTAGGATGCTTTATATTATCTGTTCATTTTTTTTAGAATTTTTTTTTCTTTGATGAATATATATACTTTTTGCAAAGGACAACAAAACCTGCATGATCTCATGATTTTTACTGTGTCTAAGATCATCAAGAGTTAGATGTGAAGGTCAGTAAACTTCAAGTTTTCAGCATTTATTTACTTATTGTTATCTATTTGATAGGACGTAGAGAAACTGAGACGGGAAGAGGAGGTGGAGAGGGAGAATGAAAGGAATCTACAGCACTGGTTTCACTACTAGTGAAGCTTCTCCCTGCAGATGGGGGCTTGGGGCTTGAACTTGGGTTTCTGTGCATTGTAACATATGCTATCGTAATATAAGTGATCAACCAGATACATCACCACCCAACCCTATACACAGCATTTAAAACTCAAATTCGGGAGTCCGGCGGTGGCGCAGCGGGTTAAGCGCACGTGGCACAAATCGCCAGGACCTGCGTAAGGATCCCAGTTCGAGCCCCTGGCTCCCCACCTGCAGGGGAGTCGCTTCACAAGCGGTGAAGCAGGTCTGCAGGTGTCTGTCTTTCTCTCCTCCTCTCTGTCTTCCCCTCCTCTCTCCATTTCTCTCTGTCCTATCCAACAACAACGACATTAATAACCACAACAATGTTAAACAACAAGGGCAACAAAAAGGAAAATAAATTAATTAATTAATTTAAAAAATCCCTCAAATTCTTAAAGGATACCTAGTATTGGGGAAAACATGGATGTTAAAGTAGTGAATGCTAAGAAGTTGCCATACTGGAAGTAGGGCGGTAGCACAGCAGGTTAAGCGCACATGGCATGAAGCACAAGGACCAGAGAAAGGATCCTGGTTCGAGCCCCCAGCTCCTCACTTGCCGGGGAGTCACTTCACAAGTGGTGAAGCAGGTCTGCAGGTGTTTGTCTTTTTCTCCCCGTCTCTGTTTCCCCCTCCTCTCTCCATTTCTCTCTGTCCTAACAACGACAACAACAACAACAATAATAACTACAACAACAATTAAAAAAACAGCAAGGGCAATAAAATGGAAAATAAATTAAAAAAAAAAAAAGAAGTTGCCATACTGTCTAACCTAATATGCAGCTTCATGATAAAGCTTGTATGACCATGAAGGTCAGAGGGTGTTTAACATGTCTGAGCAGAGGAAAGAAGCACTTGAATTAAGTAGAGGAGAAGTATGAATCTCTCCCACCACTGGGCTTTTACTATTTTTAACTTTTCTCTAGCTATTTCAAAATGGCTTCTTTTCTCAAAATATTTGAGAAACTCTGAGGTAATAGTCGGTGTCATATTATTTCAAATTTCAACCTGTCTTTGGAGTCAACAAAATATTCAGAGTAGAAGCAACTTGGATTTTTCAGTGAGAAGGCCCAGAGAAAAGAGAACAATAATATACAATTAAGCTATATTCCTCTGGGGCCAGAAAAGCAAAGAGATGGTTAGTCAAATATTCCACCACATCTGGATCTTACATAGTAGTATCTGTTTGTAGGTTGAAAAACAACCTTATTGTGTTGTTGTACTGTGTTGTTGTATCATGTTATTGAAGAGTAAACACAGTTCCACTATTACTACCCTCAATCAGGAAGTAGGATCATTGGCCCTGGCAGTAGTGACTTCATAGTTTGACTTACTGGATATGGTCTAAGAAATGATGGATGCATGCCCCAGCACTGTCATATTAACAAGATATAGTTTATCTTCGTGAACAGAGTAAAGTAATAGAGTAGAGCCAGATTTACTAGATGCCAGAAATCTGATTTCCTTAAAAAGAATTCATGGTAGACATAAAGTATTATAAAATGTTAGAAATTGCTATAATTTTCTACTAAGAATATCTTTTTTCAAATAAAAGGAATTAGCATTACAAACAAAATAATTTGTTTTGAGATATTTTATAAAATGTTTTTACAAATCATATAAATACATACATAGCTATCACAATCTGGTTGCTTGGAAAATTTGTAATTATCATTAAGTTCTTAATTGGAATGCCACAATTTCCCCGAAACATTTAATACTAATTTTAATGATAGCATTACTTCTAAATTTAAAACAGATTTGGATACACTTAAAAAGGTTCAGAGACAATATAAATTAGTGGGTTTGAAATGAAGTCCAGGAAGAACTATAACTAGAATTGTTTACTTGTTTTGTTTAGGTTGAAGAGATAAGCTATAGTTAGACCAATGTTTATGTAAATATCTGCATTAAAATGGCACTATTTGGAAATCATAAGACTTTTTCCTATAATACTGTGGATATTTTGACCTTAAAGTTGACATCTAAGAGATAATGCTAAAGTTTAATACTGTAAAGATAAGTATTGCAATAACAAAATTCAAATAGGCATTTGCTTTTTCTGAATCTATCGATATGACTTTCTATTCTTCTATACTACACATAAACAAAAGGAAAGCCAATCTTACGTTTTTTTGTTAAATATTGTTTGATCTTTACAGAATTTTAGTCACATATTCAGAATATTAGCTGAAGTTTGAGGGCTTATATTTGTTCCAAATGCACTGCACATTTTCAGATTTTCTCTGATGTGTTTAATAATTATTGCTAGTTTGATTTTGTATCAAAAGAGATGTATACCATTGATAGTAATACCAAAGGGATATTTTAATTTATTAGTTAGAATTAAAATGTTTATGACTTCTTCAAGGTTGGCAACTAAATGCAAGCTAAGGCAGTCATCTATGAGTTAGTTTCTGTTTTAAAAGGCTGAGCTACTACTGCTATTTAAATAGGATTTAACTGAAATAGAAAGTTCTCCAGCTAAATCAAAGTACTGTAACATTTTAGTGAAGTGTAGATTTCGTTTCACTTTCCAAACCTGCAAATGAATTTCTCCAGGCATGAAAGGCAGCCGATGAGAAGGTTGGGAAGAATGTAGTCCCTGTAAGGGAAACACAATCCCTCATCTCTCTGTAATAGTCACCATCCCATTTCAGTCTTCTAAAATTGTATCATGATTTCTTTTGTGGCCATCTACAACTAAAAGTATTGAACTGAGAGGAAAAAAACTGCTAAGTTGTTCTCTTAACTGATCATTTTGGCAGAAGTGACTAAAGGATAAAATGAGGAAGGAAGGAAGGAAGGAAGGAAGGAAGGAAGGAAGGAAGGAAGGAAGGAAAGAAGGGACGAAGGAAGGAAGGAAAGAAGGGAAGAAGGGAGAGAAGAAAGCAGGCAGGCAAGAAGGCAGGCAATTCCTTTTCTACAGTTTTTTTCCCAAAAAATTCCCTCAAATGGAAAACTGATTTAGAAGTCTTACACAATAATGACACTTGCAAGGTAGACTTAATAGATAGGATCAATTTCTCATTACCTGACCAGGTCTGATCTAGGTCATCTTAAACAAAGAAACAGACAGGGATGAAAGATCTAGGATTGGGGCTAGGAAAATAGCACAGTGGTTATGCAAAGAGGAGACCCAGGTTAAAAGTCTGGTGTACTTCTAGGAATTACCTCTTTCATCTTTGGCTTTAGGTTGACTAACAGCTCAGGTCAAATTCAAATTGGTGTTATCATTTGTTCTACGCCATCTCCCAGAGAAGTTCCTTAGTAAGCAGGGTAATGAAAAGGCAGTGCAAGTCCAACATGCATCTTTGAGAATCCCTTGATCATATATAAGCTTTCTTTCTTCTTTTAGATTTTTATTATTAGCCATTTAACAGTGGTTTACAGATTACAAGATTTCAAGGCTTACACATGGTGTGTGTGTCACCACACCTACCATCAAAGTCCTGTCTGCTCCCTCTTTGGTAATTACTACAATTCTCTGGGATCCTATTACTTATGAGTCTGTCTCTAATACTTTTCTCTAGGTTAAAAGATGAGTACTTTCTTAGTGGCTTAATAGACTTTGCAGATTAAATATTTACCATTGACAGGGAAAATATATAAGAGAAGAAGAGAAAAACTGTGAGGAATGGACAGACTTAGTTATTGGGAAATCCAAAAACAAAGGAGGGAAGATGACATTGAGTTATGACAGATGGCAGGTTGCCATACATGCTACTCATTAAATGTGGCCTTGGAAAATACAAGTGACTTCCAATTGTTTGCTACCAAGTGAAATGATGCTATTGTCAAGAGGAGTCCTGGGTTGCAAAACAAGCCACAAAGATATACAATGTGACTGAAACTGGCCTGAATTTTCAAAACATCTTTACCAGAGATCCTGCAAGAGTGGGGGCTTGATGAAATTAGTTCAAGTTAACATAAAAGAACTAGAAATCAATTCATGAGCCTAGGTCTTTATCCTGGAGTCTTTATAAAACAGAATGTTGGGGCTGGGCTGTGGCACACCTGGCAGAGCATACATTGTTGTTTTTGCCGGGCTGGCTTCACGGGCGGGTAACAGACGACCAGGGACTCATGGTTGAGCTGTACGCAGTATCTGTTTATTCATGCAGGACGCAGCGCAATCTATACCAAGCTAAGCTAAACTAACTCTACAAACAATCTTGTCCTTATAAATATACTAGCCCAGTAGGGTGGGAACAGGATGCGACGCAGAGAGGGTGGAGAGAAAAGTGACTGGTGAAAATCAGGGTATGACAAGGAGAGGGGGCGGAGCAGGCAAGAATTCTACCACTGAACCACCAATGCCCTGGAGGGAGGGTGGTGCTTGTTAATAGTGGTTATGTAAATAGAATACAGTGGTTATGTAAATAGAATGCAGTGTTAAGCAGGGGGGATTTAAACCAAATGAAACAGAAAAGGTTTTTAGAAGTAGAATTAAAAGCATACCAACAATACATGTTATGTCCTTATGCATAACACTTACATAACATGTATGCTCTGCAGGGGAGTCGCTTCACAGGCGGTGAAGCAGGTCTGCAGGTGTCTATCTTTCTCTCCCCCTCTCTGTCTTCCCTTTCTCAATTTCTCTCTGTCCTATCCAACAATGATGACAATAAAACAACAAAGGCAACAAAAGGGAATAAATAAATATTTTTTTAAAGTTTTTTTTTTTTAAAGTAAGTAAAATGAGCAAGCATGGATATGTTCCAGTAAAACTTTATTTAAAATACTAGGAGGTCTCAGCAACAAAAAAGCAAATGACCTCATACAAAAACTGGGCATTGGATATGGACAGAATATTCACTACAGAAGAGATTCAAAAGGTCAACAAACATTTGACAAAATTGCTCCAGGTCACTGATGGCCAGAGAAATGCAAATAAAGACACAAATGAGATATTACCTCACCCCTGTCAGAATGTCATATATTAAAATGGCAGCAGCAACAAATGCTGCAGAGGTTGTGGGGACAAAGGAACTCTCCTACTGTTGGTGGGGACATAAATTGGCCCAACCACTATGGAGAGCAGTTCGGAGATTTTTCACGAGCCTAGAAATGGACCTTCCATATGACCCAGTAATATGGCCCAGTAACACCCCTCCCTAGGGATATATCCTAAAGACTCCATAACAGCCATCCAGAAAGATACATGTACCCCTATGTTTATAGCAGTACAATTGTAATAGCCAAAACCTGGAAGCAACCAAGGTGCCCAGCAATAGATGAATGGCTGAGTTGTGGTACATATACACCATGAAATACTATTCTGCTATTAAGAATAATGAACCTACCAGCCCATCTTGGATGGAGTTATAAGGAATTATGTTAAGTGAGATAAATTAGAAAGACAAAGAGGAGTATGGAATGATCCCACTCATAAACAGAAGTTGAGAAAGAAGAACAGAAAGGAAAATGTAAAGGGATTTGACTGAGTTTGGAATATTACAACAAAAAACCTCTGGGTAAGGGTGAGAGTAGATTTTCAGCTTTACTATACGGACACAGACCTTTGGTGGTGGGAATGGTGTTAATATACAATCCTATTAACCTATAGTCGTATAAATCACTATTTAATCAATATGAGATGGGACAGATTGAATGTCTCAAGCTTTTAAATGTATAGACCCCACTTCTGCGTATATATATATATATACTTTTAATCTAAGCACTCAAGGCTTCAAATTCGTAACCTGATTGAATCTTAACATTGGGCTTAAACTGTTAATACATTTCTAATAATGTCTTTATCTTTGAAATATCAAACCACCTATAATCTTAGACCAGAGAGACCAGAAACAACTGGCTGAATCACTAAATAAGATACAGCTACATGTAAATATCATTAAATGACATAAATCATGGCTAGGTCTTGTATGATATAGGAAATTCAAATGGGATTTTCAAAGTCAACCCAATTTCCATATAACTTTGTTATAGTAATAACTATCTATTGCCTTCTTAAACCCTAAGAAAGCAGGAACCCTCCCCATTCTCTATAAAACTCCTATTTCTTCCAGTCCTGGAACCTCTGCGTCTGAGCTCATTTTCCAGCAGACTTCTCTTACCCATACCAACTAATACTGCATCTGCTAATCTTAACCTAATCAATGCAAACAGTACCACCTCAACATGTTTCACCTCAGACTATGTCCATAGAAGCCAGGCCTGCAATGTCAACCCTTCAGGTCCAGTACTCTGGTGAGACTGTTCCTAGCTCATAGGACTTCTTAATTCCATTTTGGTGGTGCACTTCCTAACAAATCCACAGCACTTAGATATAGACTAGGGCCCAAAAGACAGAGCACATGTGCACATGCACCCATAAGTTAGGGGAAAATATGCACCTTAAAGCAAAAGTGCACAATAGTCAGCAGTGACCCAATAAGTGCAGCAAGCAAACAGAAAGATCTAAAAAAGGACACCATAAAGTACTTAATCAAGTATTTTCTATTTAGACCTAGATACCCTCCTCACCTATTCCTGTTTCACTTCCCTCTATCACTTCAAAGGTAAGCTTGTCAGACAAAGTAAGGACTATAAAAGCTGGATAGGGGCAGGAGACGAGCAGATTTTAATGATGGCTTTCTGGGTACTACCAGGCCACCTTATTACCTGGGGCCCTAGTCAGGGAATCCTGGGATTCCTACACAGACATGATGGGCCTAGACCTCATGGAGTAGGTCGCTCTCTCCACTGTCACTGGTCATCTCCATCAGGAACAACATGATGGATCCCTTTGTGGGCCCCTACAGGACCTTGCCCTCAATGTGGACCAACAATGGTAGGGACTGCCCCATTCTCCAAAGGGAGGCTGGGCCAACATACTCTTCCACTCAAGGAATATGGGTCTGACAATGAGTGCAGCCCAGAATGTTCCGAGCTATGACCACAGAATACGAGCTCAGATCTACAGGGATGCAGAGGTTACACATGCTACTGTACTGAATATAGACTCCATATCAAATTGATGGGTTTTCAGTTAACAGTATTTATATATGTATCCCATATTTGGGAGCCACTCTCTTCCCTGATCAGCTTTCTAGTCCTATTTCCAACTCTGACATCATATCCCCAGACAATACTTTTGGTCCACCTGCATGTTAACTGTCAGGCTCAGGCAAAAATTATTAGTAAAGTCATGGGCCTCTTGGAATATACCTAAAATAGACCTACTAGCTTTTTCCAAAATGGAGATCTCAAATCTCATCTACATTCTTGGTTTTATGTTCATGATAATTTTTTTCTTGTTTTTTTTATATTAAATAGTTATTTGTGAGACTGTAAATTAACAGGAGTGTATATCAACACCATTCCCAATCAGGTTCCTGATTATTAAACAATTTATTCTTCTCTATATCTTAATTCTGTTTCAGCCACCAAGTTGCAGATGCTGCTATTACGCCAATCTGATGTCCCTGGGGAGAAGACCTCACCAATATGTCCTGGAAACCCACCTCTCCAGAGCCCTGCCTCACTAGAGAAAGACAGAAACAGCTGCCAATGCCCATGTCCAGTGGAGAAGCAATTACGGAAGCCAGACCTTACACTTTCTGCACCCCATAACGATCCTGGGTTCATGACCCCAGAGGGATAAAGAATTGGAAAGCTTACAAAGGAGGGAATGGGATATGCAACTCTGGTAGTGGGAACTGTGTGAAGCTGTATCCCTCTTAGACTATGGTCCTGTTGATATTTTTTATTTTATAAATACAGTAAGAAAATAAAAACTAGGCAGTGTACCAGGTTGGCCTTCTGATTTTATGATTGCTTGGTGAGGCCGGTATTAAAGACTAAAGGAAGAGGAATTTACTTGCTTTATCTTTCCTGTCTCTCCTCTCTCAATGGTTAATGCTTATCCTATAGGTTATTAGTACTTTTGGGCTTTGCCACCAGCCCTTTTAGATTCTTTCTGAGAAAACAAACAGATATGCACACAAAACTGTGTTGCATCACTGGAGCTGAGATGTGTCAGAGGAGAACAGCCTTTGTAGGTTGGACCTGGTTCTAAGAACCATAATGACTGTATCCCAGTGGCAGACACTGAGGAGCAGATGTGTTATAAAGATGTGGGATTCTGGGAGAAGTCTGGGATACTCACTTCAGAAGACAGCATAGACCAGGTGTTGAAACCCTGGTGGGTCTAATACAATCTGAGGAACTTCTTAAACAGGGTCTGGTAAGGTAGCTTATTCAAATGCATATTGAAATCCTATTCGTTGATGACTGAGTTTTAAATAGTCACTGAGAACACTGGGATATAGCCAGCACCAAGAAGGCATAGTTTTCCTTCCAGGCAACCCCTGGGCCTGACATTAGCACAATTAGTTATGAGAAAATAGCCTGGGAGATCTGGTTTCCTTGGTAATCTTGTACCTAAAAGCCTGGGTTCAAATACTGACTTTGCTACATGGAGCAGTGTGACTCTAGGCAAGTTACAAGCCACTCTCTGAGCTCATTTTCTTATTTTTGAATTAGGAAAATAACATGTATGACGAGGGTTAAACAGGGTGATATTTAATGTGATGAATGTGTGGTGTCTGGTACAAAGGGACATTCAATAAATGGAAGCTACTAGGAACTTGCTTCAGAAGCCTACTCTCACTTAATGTGAGAGGAAGTTGCCTGTGGACACTTGGTCTCTCCTCCCATCTTTACCATGTATATGATTGTGAATAGGCATTGTGGGAGACTTCAGTTATGTGATTTCAGACCAGTGATTCTGTACCTACCTATAAATCTGTACTGAGAGCATGAATAATTTAAGATGTGTTTGAAGCAACTAGTAGAGGGGTTGACAGATAGTAGGTGTTAGCTCAATGGCAGCTTGCATAATTAACCACTATTCACCACTTTGCCTCATATAGGCATGTAATCCAACAAAGGGAGTAGTCAATCACTGTTCACTGTCTATACAGCCTCTTCCTATAGAATATAATGGGTTGTAAGCAAAATAGCTAAATCTTTGGGTTTATTACTTTTCTTTTTTCTTTATTTATTTTCCTTTTGTTGCCCTTGTTTTTTATATTGTTGTTGTAGTTATTATTGTTGTTATTGATGTCATTGTTGGTAGATAGGACAGAGAGAAATGGAGAGAGGAGGGGAAGACAGAGGGGGAGAGAAAGATAAGATACCTGCAGACCTGCTTCATCGCCTGTGAAGCGACTCCCCTGCAGGTGGGGAGCCGGGGGCTCGAACCTGGATCCTTAACGCTAGTCCTTGCGCTTTGTGCCACGTGCCTTTAACCCGCTGTGCTACCACACAACTCCAGGTTTATTACTTTTCTATCTCAGTCATTATTAGAACTGGCTGGTAACATCATACTGTACAAGGTGAACCAAACAGCAGAGGCTATAACCCCACTTAGAGTTCACCTTATGATGTCACCAAGGGAAAGGAGAGTGAACACCCACTGGCTTGAGCACTGATGACAACCCAATTCTACTCATTTTCTTTCTACTTATAGTTCAAGGTCTGCTGATATTTGGAGAGTTGTGTTAGCTTCCCCAAGACTGCAAAGCTATTTCATGATCCAGCTGGGACGCTCTGTTGGTTGTCTGGCACCAAGTCCTTGGCTTTCATTTATTTCACACAGTCTGCATGAGGACAGAAAGGGCAACACTTCCAGTTATTCCTGGGTCTTAAAGTTAGTTTGTGGCCATGAATCGATCATAGCAAACTTGTGACTCAGTGACTTCCTCTCTAAGATAAAAGGACTGTGGTATCTGGACTTGTCATTCACACCAGAGCTACAATTTAGTGCAAGCTGATTAAAAGACAAAGTTTCCTAATGATGAGATGAAGGAAAATGTGCTCTGTGGTCAAGGTGGGGGTGGAAAGGACCGGCATAAGGATGCCGGTTTGAGCTCCCGGCTCCCCAGGGTAGTTGCTTCACAGGCGGTGAAACAGGTCTGCAGGTGTCTTTCTCTCCTCCTCTCTGTCTTCCTCTCCTCTCTCCATTTCTGTTGTTTTCTACGGGTTATGTTGTTTTCGCCGGGCTGGCTTCATGGGCGGGTAACAGACGACCAGGGACTCATGGTTGAGCTGTAGGCAGTATCTCTTTATTCATGCAGGACGCAGCACAATCTAAGATGAGCTAAGCTAAACTTAAGGTAAAGTACAGTACTATAAAACTCATAATGCTGTCTTTATATATACTTCCCAAGTAGGGTGGAAACAGGATGTGACATAGAGAGGGTGGAGAGAAAAGTGACTGGTGAAAATCAGAGTGTGACAAAGAGGGGGCAGATTAGGCAAGAATCCTATCACTGAACCACAAATGCCCTGGAGGGAGGGTGGAACTTGTTAACAGTGGTTATGTAAATAGAATGAAGTGGTTATGTAAATAGAATAATGTTAAGCAGGGGGGATTTAAACCAAATGAAACCGAAGGGGTCTCATGCATACCAACACATTTTTCTCTGTCCTCTCCAACAGCAATGACAACAATAATAGTAATTACAACACCAATAAACAACAAGGGCAACAAAAGGGAAAAAATGGCCTCCAGGAGCAGTGGATTTGTAGTGCAGGCACCCAGCAATAACCCTGGGGGCAAAAAAAAAGCTAGCCACACCACTTTTTTAAAATCGCAAGCCCTTCTTCTTCACAAACAATTGCTATATCACCTCTTACAATGTCTCCATAATACACATCATCACCCAACACAGTATATCTGACTTCATTTTTACCAATTTCCCATCCCCTCTCTTATAAAGCAGGGAAAGATTTGTCTGTGATAGAAACTGCTGGAGTCTTATGTCTTGAAGAACCCTAGCATATATTTGACTAAGTGGAAAACAAACATTTGAAAATTATAAAGTCAACAGAGTATTTTATATGTTAATTTCTATACATACATATTTTATAGAAATCATCTGAAAGTTCATAGTCACAAGTTGTTTTTGCTATGGAATCTATTACTTACCTTAATTATTAACAATTTTAATGTCTATCCAAATGTTGGGTAAAGGATAATATTGCTTTTAAGGAGAATGCCAAGTTAAGAATTATATGCAGATTTTAGTTTTTTTCCATCAATAATTCCCAAAACTAATTATAATTTATTTGCAAGTAAATGCTTAAAATTCTGAGTTTACATATTCAGTGAAGGTTCTATAG
Source organism: Erinaceus europaeus (assembly GCF_950295315.1). Taxonomy (NCBI): domain Eukaryota; kingdom Metazoa; phylum Chordata; class Mammalia; order Eulipotyphla; family Erinaceidae; genus Erinaceus; species Erinaceus europaeus. The sequence continues at coordinate 54,079,232 of NC_080180.1, read as the reverse complement.
CATGGCTACCAAATCATTAAAACATTTTCAAACTTATTAACATATATTATAAATTAACTTCATATCACAAAAACAAAAAAACTCACCAAAAGTATTTTTAAATTACATTAAAATGATCTTGAGTTGTTGCCAAAATCAGTACTTGAAAAAAACCACTTGCTGTGATCTCTAGTAAAACTTCTGAGTATTTAACCAGTATTTCCCAAACTTTTTTTTTTCACCAGAGCTCTGCTCAGTTCTTTTCTATAGTGGTGCTGGGGATTGAGCCTGGTACTGTTGGTGCCTTGGGCATGGAAGTCTTTCTACATAACCAGAATTCTACTCTCAACTCTGGATAGAATAAGAGGTTCACAGAGTAATAGTTGTCCTTCTGTGTTTAGGAGGGTCCACTGCTGACACTCTGAAGGGGCAATTAATTCAGATGTGTCAGTGGCCTGGGAGGTAGCCCAGCAGGGAAAGCACTGAAAGTCTTTGTGTGAGAACCCAGGCTTAGTCCCCAGCACCACACACACCAGAACTCTGCTCTCTCCTGTAAATAAATAGCAGTAATAAACTCAAATATAACTTTATGCTTATTCTGAAACCTGGGAAGGGTTTTTTCTTTATCAGAGAATACCTGAATCAGATTAGTTTGTGTCTTTACCTCCTAACTTTTAGCAGACACTTTTTACTTTTATTGCTTGGTTAGTACATAGTTTTGAGCCAATCAGAACAAGTATGAGACCAGTTCATTATGGTAAAGAGAGGTAAAATATAATATCCCTGCTTCTACAGTGGGCACATCAAAATCCTCCTGAATTCACTGAGTTGTGATGGCCCAAGAGAAGAGGGGGGAAATAGTCTCCATTTCCCTTTTTTTTTTTCATTTCTTTAAAAAATATATTTATTTATTATTGGATAGAGACAGAGAGAAATTGAGAGGGAAGGAAGAGACAACCCTGTTTCACCACTTGTGAAGCTTTCCCCCTGCAGGTGGAGACCTGTGGCTTGAACCTGGATCCTTATGCACTATAAAGGTGAGTGCTTAATCAGGTGTGCCACCACCTGGCCCTTACAGTCCCCATTTCTCCCAACCAAGTACTAACCAGGCCCGACCCTGCTTAGCTTCTGAGATCAGATGAGATCAGGCGTGTTCAGGGTGGTATGGCCGTAGACTAGTCCCCATTTCTAATGGAAGTAGGATGACATTCAACACCTTGGCCACCCCATAATCCAGGGCCTTCATCAAGGAACCCTGCGATTGCCACATAGATATGATGGGCCTTTAGACTTCTAACTGATCCCTATCTCCACCATACCTGATCATCTCCATCAAAAACAGCATCATGGACCACTTTGTGGGCTTCTGCAGGACCTTGCCCTCAATGTGGAACAACAATGGCAGGGACTGTCCAGCTCTCCGAAGGGAGACTGGGCCAACATACTCTGCCACTTGAGGAAGACAGGTCCTGAAATGAATCCAGTCTAGAATTTTCCTATCTATGGCCATGGAATGTGAGCTAAGACCTAAAGGGGTGCAGAGGTTACACAGGCTACTGTGCTTAATATGGGACCTAGATCATATTGATGGGTTTTCCCTCATTTATATATTCATATACTCTTCCCTGATCCACATTTATAGTACCATTTCCAACTCTGACACCATCCCCAGACAATATCTTTAGTTCACCTGTGTTGGTATGCATGAGACCCCTTCTGTTTCATTGGCTTAATACCCCCTGCTTAACACTGTATTCTATTTACATAACCACTGTATTCTATTTACATAACCATTGTATTCTATTTACATAACCACTGCAGGACATTGGTTCAATCCCCACTGGTTCATGATATGTTTTTGCTCTGCCCCCTCTCTTTGTCACACTCTGATTTTCACCAGTCACTTTTCTCTCCACCCTCTCTATGTTGCATCCTGTTCCCACCCAACTGGGCTAGTATATTTATAAGAACAAGATTGTTTGTAGTTAGTTTACCTTAGCTTGGTATAGATTGCGTTGTGTCCTGCATGAATAAAGAGATACTGCGTACAACCCAGGCATGAGTCCTGGGTCGTCTGTTACCCGCCCGTGAAGCCAGCCCGGCAAAAACAACATATGGCGCTACAACGTGGGGCCGGACCTGTGCAACTCCCAGATAAGTGAAGACTTTGCCTACCTATGCACTATGGTCTTCTCCTCTACTTATGAAGAGGTTTGCCAAAGCCTCTACTGTTTCATTATGAGACAGTTTCTCTGTCTCTGGAACATTTTACTCTGGGCCACACTTCGGTTCCCTGACTGGGAACTTTGGTTTCGTATGACCAGGATCATAGAGCTTGGGAGATGCACGGAGATTTCTCCTTGGACTTTCTGGATTTCCTCTCCCATGTTTCCTGAGGAAAAGGACTACATTTTGCTCCGGGCCACAATTTGGTTCTTCATGATTTCTAGAGACATCCAGAAACAATCCAAAAAATAGTTTTTTCCTCCTTTGATTTCTTTTTTTACGTCTTGGCATAAATCTGAAATGTTTAATCCTGAAACGGTATGAGTTATGGGTGGGGCAGATAGTGCAATGATTATGTTAATTATTCTCATGCCTGAGGCTTCTACCGTGATTCTTCTGTTTACCTTCCCACATTTTATTGAGTTTAAACTGTTTAAATAACCTTAAAATCATACTAGAAAGGACTTCCAATTATAATGGAGTTATCAATTATAGTAAACTTCTAATCTGCTACAAGTTTTGTTTGACAAGTAAGTGAATTTAAGCTGTCAAGTCTTCACATGAAAAAGCATCCACTCAAATGGAATTCCTGGAAATCCATTTGGATCCTGTTCTCTGACATTGCCCACAAGATGGAATGACTACAACACACCCCCGGGAACCAATGATGTGACCTGGCACGACCTGAAGAAACAGATTCACAGACTCCAAAGATCACTCTCTACAGAAAAGCAGAATTCTGATGGCCAACATTCCCCATCAAGACAGACATGCAGCGTTTCATCCCTTGGCATTTTCTTCCATGGCCATCTACTTTGGACTGACACCTCCATCGGACTTACTGGTACACACTGCTGTGTTTCTCAAAGATTAACTTCAGCCAGTTGCCTTGAGACTTTATAGACCATGTGCCCTCACCTGCAGGCTCTGTCCCCAGAGACAGAAAACTCCCCCTCCTTATTAGGTTATGCCCACAGAGGCACGAAGAGCCCAAGAGGCAAGAGATGCCCACAGAGGCATGAAGCATTCCCAGAGGCAAGAAATGCCCTTTTGCCTGCTAGGCCTTGCCCTTTGAGGCAAGAAACGTTCCCCTTGGCATTACACTGGTTATTGCTGCTCGCCTATTTTGTTTTCCATGTCTTATGCCAGTTCTTTTGAAAACGCCTGTACGATATAGGTTTCTGTTCACCCCACACTCCTAATACTATGGCCATTAGTTAAAAAGAAAGGGGGAATTGTTGGTATGCATGAGACCCCTTCTGTTTCATTGGTTTAATACCCCCTGCTTAACACTGTATTCTATTTACATAACCACTGTATTCTATTTACATAACCACTGTAATCTATTTAACCACTGCAGGACATTGGTTCAATCCCCACTGGTTCATGATATGTTTTTGCCCCGCCCCCTCTCCTTGTCACACTCTGATTTTCACCAGTCACTTTTCTCTCCACCCTCTCTATGTTGCATCCTGTTCCCACCCAACTGGGCTAGTATATTTATAAGAACAAGATTGTTTGTAGTTAGTTTAGCTTAGCTTGGTATAGATTGTGCTGCGTCCTGCATGAATAAAGAGATACTGCGTACAACCCAGGCATGAGTCCTGGGTCGTCTGTTACCCGCCCATGAAGCCAGCCCGGCAAAAACAACACACCTGCATGTTAACTGTCAAACTATTTATTCTGCTTTATATCTTAATGCATTTCAGCCAACAATTTGCAGGTGCTACCATGATGCAAAGCTAACATTCCTGGGCAGATGATTTCACCAATGTGTCCTGGAACCCCACCTCTCCAGAGCCCCACTCCACTAGGGAAAGACAGAAACAGGTTGGGATTATGGATCAACCTGTCAATGCCCATGTCCAGCAGAGAAGCAATTACAGAAGCCTTCCACCTTCTGCACCCCATAATGATCCTGGGTCCATACTCCCAGAGGGATAAAGAATAGGAAAGCCTCCAATAGAAGGGATGAGATGGTGGTGGGTACTGTGTGGATTTGTACCCCTCTTATCTACCAGTCTTGTCGATCATAATTAAATTAGTAAAAAAAAAAAGATTTCTTTGAGAAATAAAAACTCTCTGTCTTGTCCATCTCTCCAGACATGAAAGCTGCTCCTCAGCCCAGGATACCTACGATCTTGGGTTTACCATCTTCTTTAAGCACCATCAAGAGTTGAGAGATATTAGTTTCTAAATATCATTATATGCAAAATTCACAGTATGTAGTATTATATACTTCTCCTCCGCCAAGTACAGCTTATCATACTTTAGAGCCAAACACTGCATTGTTTGGCATGTGTCTCCAAGTAGCCTTATTTTTGTTTGTTTGTTTGTTTTTAATTTTTTATTGGGAGACTAATGTTTTACAGTTGACAGCAAATATAATAGTTTGTACATGCATAACATTTCCATGTTTTCTACATAACAATATAAACCCCACTAGGTGCTCTGCCATCATGTTCCAGGTGTATCAAAATTATGTCATTCTTCATTTTTCATTTTTTACATTAAATACATTTTAGTAAATGGAAAGCCTATGTACTGAAGGCAGATAAATAAAAGAGCAAAGGCAATACTGACCTACTTGCTATCACTGTAACAAAATAAGACTACTTGTGGAGACCAGTCTGGAGAAACCTCAGAAGGCTAGAAATGGACCTACCCTATGACCCTGCACTCATCCACCCCACCCATCTCAGGGTCTTTTACTTTGGTGCAATAAACCAACTCCAGTCCAAGTTCTGCTTAGTGTTTTCTCTTCTGATCTTGTTTTTCAACTTCTGCCTGTGAGTTAGATCATCCCATATTCATCCTTTTGTTTCTGACTTCTTTCACTTAACAAGATTTCTTTAAGCTCCATCCAAGATGAAATCATCATTTTAAACAGCTGAGTAGTAGTCCCTTGTGTATATATAGACCACAATTTGCTCAGCCACTCATCTGTTATTAGACACCTGGTTTGCTTCCAGGTTTTGGCTATTACAAATTATGCTGCTATGAACATAGGTATACACAGATATTTTTGGATGGCTATGTTTGGTTCCTTAGGATATATTCTCAGGAGAGGAATTGCAGGGTCATAGCATAGGTCCATTTCTAGCCTTCTCAGAGTTCTCCAGACTGCTCTCCACAAGTAGCCTTATTTTGTTATAGTGATAGCAAATGAGTCAATATTGCCTTTGCTCTTATTCATCTGCCTTCACTACACAGGTATCTATTTGCTAAAATGTATTTAATGTGAAAAATGAAAAATGGAGAATGACATGATTTTGATACACCGAATGTTACTAGTTTTCTATAGAATTTTTATTCTGAGTTTAGTCACATCATTATAATAATAACAATAATAATAGTTAATACTTACTCAGCACTTACAATGTACCAGACACAGAAATGATTTTCCATTAGTTGACTTATTTAAACTGCTAAAGGGACCATGAATTGCCAAAGAAACCAGCCATTTTTTCTTGGATATATGTGTGAAACAAAAGTCAAAACTTAGTCTATGGCCATACCACCCTCAAAGGGCCATTTCCTAGTGGGCCTGGGGCTGTGAAATGGCTGCACCCCAAACCTCCTAACTCAAGGAAGGCGCATAAGCAACACTGACTTGAAACATGGTCTTCATGAGATATCAAAGATGCACAAAGAACAGAAGATTCCTATTTCCCTACCCCAGTTCCCAGAAGAACAGGTTAGTGCAGTAGAAGGGGGAAAAGGTAATTACCTTGCTTGGTCATGTCAGCATACAGATACCACCAGACAACATGCAGTTTTCTAAGTCATTCTACTTCATAAAAGCTAAACTATTTAGTGTAACCTCTCCACAATCTGCCAGTCTTTGGAAGTGGCATCCTGGGCTCCATTCCTCAGTTTAATTCTTAATAATAAACCTCCCTCCCCCAAGTCTAATTTTGTGTGGTTCTCAGCTCATGAAACTTTCAAACCTTTACACAATGTAGACACCATTTACCTACTTTCTAGGTGCAGCACAGAGAGATGGAGTCACGCACCCGAGGCCATGCAGCTAAAACAAATACTAGAGTTTGTGTTTGAATCAGGAAACCTAGGACCTCAATTGATGCTCTTAGCTTCTGAGTTTTAACTGTTACGAACTAAACCAGAACCAGACACTACAACTACCAATTTCCATTACATTCTCTTCTTCTTCTTTCAGTCTTATTTGAATATACAGATTTTGTGACTAAGTGGTAATTAAGTGATTTTTTTCAGAGACATCCATTTTTTTTTATAGGAATCTGGTGTTTATGTTATCTCAGATTTTCCCTCACCCTATCTGCTTAATTTTTTACATCTTAGTGAAAACAATTCTGCATCTTACTTGCTAACAGATTTCATGGTCACGTAAGTGAAAAACAAAGAGTAATTTTAAAAAGAGGCATGAAACTGTATTCAGGTGTATGTTAGCATTTCAAAACAGTCAGCCAATACAAAAATGGGTAATGTGTGGATTGAAGGCAATGTTTTTTCTATGTTTTAGGAAATAATTTATTAGCAGTCCTCTTCCCTTTTAGAGATAAGCAACGTACATTCGAACCTAGTCTGACATGGGAAGATGTTTGCTTAATGACTTACCAGGGCCAGCACCAGCTCTCCTGCATGGACACAATCATGTCTGTTTCCACTGAGGTGATAAGCTGTAATAAACATTAGAGAGTATCGATTATTCAAGACTGAAGAAAAGGGCAAATGTTTCTGGCTAACAATAAAGGTTTTTTTTTTTTTCATGCAGGTAATATTTATCTTTCCAGCCTTTTTCATTCTTAACTTTCTGAAAATGAAAATTATACAACCAATCCTGGTGTCATTAAATTAGCTTTTTCCAAAATGGAGACCCCAAATCTCATCTGCTCTATTCTTATCTTTAGGTTACTGATTATTAAAAAATTTGTTCTGTTTTATATCTTAATGCTTTTCAGCCAAGTTGCAGGTGCAACCATGACTCCAACCTGCCTTCCCCAGGCAGATGACCTCACCGATGTATCCTGGAGCCCCACCTCCCCAGAGCTCCACCCTACTAGGGAAAGATAGAAAACCTGTGCCAACGCCCACGTTCAGTGGAGAAGCAATTACAAAAATAAGACCTACTACCTTCTGCACCCCATAATGATCCTGGGTCCATGCTCCCTGAGGGATAAAGAATAGGAAAACTTTCAATGGAAGGGATGGGATCTGGAACTCTGGTGGTGGACATTATGTGGAATTGTATCCCTCTTATCCTATAGTCTTGTTGATTATTATTAAGTCAGTTAAATAAGTAAATAAATTCACAGCTTAGATTTATGCGTCTACTAAAATTTATCTTAGGACCTAACTGGCTCCCTTCTGATGACAGCTATATTTGATTTCACTTCCTATCCTTGACTTTATCTTGGTCCTCTTTCAGCAAGTGAACATACTGAATAAAAGTATTTTATTAAATGGAAGTAACTGAATTCCAGTGTGTGTTATGACTAGTAACAAACTTGCATTTCAGAATAGAAAATTGTTATTCCAAGTTTCAATCAGAATTATTTTTATGACTTAGTTATAAATGCATAAAACATGACCTTATAATGTTAATGGTAACATAACCTTTACACGTGCCTAGCCATAAATCAAAGTGCTATAAAACACCATATTTGAAAAGTCAAGACAAGTAAAATAATGAGTTAATGTTTTTTTTTGGGGGGGGGCTGGAGGCAGGAATAAAATTCAACTTGTTGAACATTTCCAGTTTCAGTTTTTGCATGAAATATAGACCTTTATGGGAATCTTCACTTATAAAATAAAATGTAGAAAAGCCATCATGTTTAAGTAAAACTGATACAAAGGGGCCAGGTGATGGCACACTTGGTTAAGCACACATGTTACAATGTGCAAGGACCCGGGTTCAACTCCCTGGTCCTCGGGTTCAAGTCCCTGGTGATGAACCAGTGTTGCAGGTGTTTCTCTGTCTCTCTCCCTATCTACTCTTCCCCTCTCAATTTCTCTCTGTCACTATGTAATGAATAATAAATACAATAAAAACAAAAACAAACTGATTCAAAATAAATTCTCTCGGGGTGGAAAATATTCTTTGGCTAGGGGGTTGCTACTTTCCAATACAAAACCACACCTAGTAAATCCATTAAAAGTCACCTCCCTGAGTACTACGCAAGGGGCAAGAGGGCAAAGACAGAGCACAGGACTTTCTGGGGTTCACTCCCTGGTCTCACATATGATGGAGAGCTACTCTGGCCTCTCTGTCATAGAATAAATAAACATATCTGGGGGAGGGGAGAGCAGGTCAACTCAAATGGAACGGTATGTCGGCAGAATCCTCATGGGACTCCTGATATATCACCCAACACCAGATTATCTGTCAGGTCATTTCATAATAAGGTGCTATACGCAAAACAGAAGCAACTTGGTGGGTGACAAGTATCAGGGCTTTGACTAGTGTCCCAGAGTTTATCTGAGCTCATCATTATTCTCATTGGCCTGCAGACATCGGTGGAAACTGGCTCTTCACTGAACATTCTCATTACTTCCTAATTGTACTGGAAATTGTACAAGAAAAGTACTTGAGAGAAGGGTTTTTATAGGAACAATTTTCTCCAGGTAAGGAAGAACTGTCTGCCAAGAGGTACAGAGAATATCTGTTTATTGCTCATTTGTGATGCATGGCAGGCAGAGCTGTTTACCAAAGTCAGTTCCCATGGGACGATTTGCAGATTATACTTTCTCCAGCACAGGTTCTGCAGAATTCTCACTGATTGATTAAGTAGGCAGAAGGTGTAAGCAGATAAAATCAATTCTAAAACAACACCATGAATTTGTAGAAACTTTAGTTGTCTTTTAAAACCTAATAGCTGAACGAGCTGAGAAAGTATTAGACTATCAGAAAACCCCAGATTTCCTCAATCTCAGGACTTTGAGATTAGAAAGCATTATAAATTATAGGATGATTTTCAAATTTCTATATACTGTATCTCTCCATATGCAATAAAACTATTTTGAGATATACTGGAGGTGAAAAACAGGAAGCAGGACTTGCCCATATCTTCTCAAGCCACAATGACACTATGCTCTCTTAAAATGTGTGTGGGGAGGGGGGCAAGGCCTGGGAGGTGACTTATCAGGAATGAGATTTGGGATTTGATCCTAGCACCATACACAGCACCATGGACGAGACAAGTGGAAGTCCATGGGTGGTGGAACAGTGCTCTGGTGTCTCTCCCTTTCTCTTCTTCCCTCTCTTTGAAAAAATATAGACTAAAAATTGGGCCAAGGATGTGGCTTATCATCCATGTGCAAGACTCTGTGTTTCTTCTCTAGCTCCTCATTAAAATAAATGGATAAATAAAATATGATGATTGAGTTGCAAAGTTTTGTCCAGTAAGATTGGAATATACTCCTTTCACTGGGTAGTGGGAGGGGCTGGTCCCTAAAGCAGAGGTTTCCTTCTGCAGAGCAGAAGGGATAATGATGGAATCATGTATGACTTAGTCCATTGTAATGATAGAATCATTTGAATATTTCCTTACCTTCTATTATTATTATTTTGTCACTAGGATTATCACTGGGACTGTGTGCCTGCTTACAGTGGTCATTTTGTTCCTTTTTAATAGAGATACAGAAATTGAGAGGGAATGGGAAAACAGAAAGAGAGAGAGAGAGAGAGAGAGAGAGAGAGAGAGACTTTCATCACCGCTTCACCTCTTGTGAAATTTTCCTTCTGCAGGTGGGGGCTAGAGACCTGAACCCAGGTCCTTGTTCATGGTCACAGGTGCACTCTACCAAGTGCACTGCTGCTTGGCGCCTCAACTATATTCTACATCAAGATTGTGACTATCCAGGACTTGCTTGGATGCTTCCAGAGACTAGGCATGCCTCCTAGAAGTCTCCAAAATTCTGGTATAGGGCAGGCGTAGATAGCATAATGATTATGCAAAGGGACTCTCATGCCTCAGACTCCAAAGTCCCAGGTTCAATCCCCTGCACCACCATAAGCCAGAGCTGAGCAGTGCTCTAGTTAAAAAAAAAAAAAAAAAATTCTGGTAGAAAGTAGTGTGGAACCTGACATATCCTATGACTTCCATCATGCATACTGATGTTTTTATGGCTCAGAAAAGGCAGGTCTAACTATATAACCAATTCCCAGATATTTGAGACAGCTCTTTCTTTGCTTCTACCCTTCTCCCCCCTTCCCATTACTATGTCTATCTATGAAACTCAAGTGTACTCTACTTATTTACTTTGAGGTGTTGCTTTCACATATGTGATTACACTGCTTCCAGGTCAACTTTTTCATTCTCCTTATTTTATATAGAGATAGAGATAGCAAAGCACTAGAGCAACGTCTGGTACTGGAGCCATCCCATGTGCTGCTGGATGTGAACCTGAGTTGCCTATACCTGAGCCAATACCCCCACCCTCAATTGTACTCTTGAGAGAGAGAGAGAATGAGGAAGTACTTTCTGAACATGGGAAAAATATTTAAAATCAGGTTATTCTAAGGAGCACATGCTCTATCGTGAATAGGAAGCTGGTTTAGACACTGGGTAGAGGGCACTAACTGGCAGGACCCCCAGTAGCATGGGAAGGTGTGGTACCTTGTCTCTCTTCTCCCCGACTGGCAGCAAAGACTCCTGCCCCTCTCTGCATGCTTCCCTTTGCCTCAGCTCTCCCAAGTGAGATTCTGCACAGAGTGAAGCCATGTGCAGCCAAGAAAATAAAGAGTCAGATGTCCCAGCAGCTTTCAGTGCGTCCTGATTGTCACCACCCCCAGAGCAACCATGAAAGTAGGAGGGACCAGATGAAGACATTTAAAAATTGGTTCTGCTCCACAGTGATCCGGAGCAAGCTGGGGGCGCGGCTGCTCAGAGGAGCTCAAGGGGCTCGACTGGGGGTAAGGGCACTAAATCAGGTGGCTCTGATCTTCTTTGAAACCTCTCTGATTTCTCCTACCCTGGAAGTAGGAAGAAGAATTTTTTTTTTCCTTCTTTGAAACATATTTCACTTCATACAATCCAATGAAACCAAACGTCATGGCAATTCAACAGAAGCATATATTCAGCATAGCCATGACCGACTGCTGGTCTTTCGCAGGATCTGTAATGGAGGGAAGCGTGTGGGTGCTATGCCAGCTCTGTGCCATCCCCTGGGTCTGCAGTGAGCTCTGTGTGGCTTCAGAATTCCATGCACCGCATACTTGACAAGGGGAGAAAGGAAGCGCACCTATGTGCAGTGTTAAACAACAAAACAAACCTCCCTAAATCAGAACTATCCACACTTTTAAAACCATGTAGCAGCTGCTAGAAAGTGAGCTCTATAAACCTGGGGCTTTCCTCTGACACAGGTGTGGCATATATACTATTGCCTGTTCAGTTATGGGACAAGTGTGTTGGTGGATAATTACCTATTAAGTGCTTTGCGGGACTATAAAAGACAGCACACATAGAAAAGAGTGAGTGTGAGAAGTGTACGTAAAATCCACTCACTCTTTATAGACTCGTGCATGTGGACTTGGTAAAGTATGAGCTTCTGTAATCACCTCATAAGAATCTTAAGATCTTCCTGGTTCTGTAGTAATCTTGGGAATTCATTAAGTCAAGGTCTGACACAGGTTAAGTGTTGAGTGGACAAGGTTGAAAGAGCAGTAGATTTACCTTCCTTCATTTCTTTCTCATTACAACACACTAATGCCTGTGTTCCTAGCCAAATACATTGGGGGGAAAAAAAACGAAGAGGGAACTCTAAATAATGACTGATAATATGCCAGGCATCTTCAGACCTCTGTTGACAGTCTCTCTTGAATTGCATCCCAACGTAACATAACCCCATAGCAATGCATCTGTCCTTACAAAATGCCAACAAAACCTTCATAACATACCAGAAAAAGTAAACAGAGGTTATTTCCTTCAGATCTGTCATCCTGGAATGCTGTCACTTAACCTAGTAATTCTGAAATTGCTTCCTTTGCAAGTGTCTACATTACCATTACAGTGTACCCAGCTTTACACTCTGCCTTACACTTACTTACATGTATATCTTGTCTAGGATTCTTATTCTGTGGACAAACTTGATCTAGAAACATCAAGTGATTTGTCCAGAGTCACTCAGACCTGGCACCAGAATAAAGATTTGTCTTCCAGAATAGCATTTTTTTCCATAATAGCCTTCTGCCTTTTTCCTACGTGGGTGGACTTAATTTTGGGGTGGAAATCAGAGTAAGTTATTCAAAGCCAAACTGAATGATAAAGATGGATGATCAGTTCAGTGCAATGCAGTGAACATTCACTGGGCACTGAAAAGACACAAGGAATGCTGACAAGGGTTACACAGGACATGTGATGACTTCAGCCATGACCTCAAAATAACTCTGATAGATCGATCAAAACATGAGCTATGATTACAGTCCACTAGAGAGTGGTTTCCCTGAGTTCTTGTATTATGCCCCTTCAATCAATAGGCTTGAGTTTAAAAAACCATCAGAGCAAGCACCTAGTTTAGTTAAAGACCTATTTGCTGTGCCCTTCTATCAAATTCACAAGACTGGAGTGGGAAAAAAATAGTTTATGAAAAGCATTGTGAGTCTTTAAGTAAAAAATGAGATCTAAAATCTTAGGTATGGGTGCAATTATTATTTTCTGTTGAAACTGTTGGGATTTTCAGGATGTTTGTGTACTGCCAAGTTGCTATGTGAATACCTTTAGGGATACTAAATCGACAATGCCAATGTGTGGTGACAGACCTTTAGCCAATGCTTTGCTATTCTAGAGTCTTTCAAATATGATCAGCATTTCATCCCAGCACTTAAGAAGATCTTGAAATAAAGAGAATAAATATCTTGTTCATCCAGTCTGTCTATTTCAATTAATTTATATGATGATGACATAACTGACCTAGAAACACAAGGTCATTATCTGAATCTGTCCCTAATGTTTATATAGTAATATAAAAAGGTTCTTTATAAGCATGGTTTTCCATTGGCTTATCATTGGTAGAATTTTACATTAATTTTTAAGTATTAGGGTTCACTTGGGAGATTAACATTTGATAAATATATGTTTAATGCCTGGCACACTTTAAGATTAATAAGTGCTTTCAGTTGTACATTTAATTCCTGAGGTGTTACTAACTCACTAAGAAAGCCACGCACACAGAGTCTACACAGTTACTTAAATTTACAGAATGAGAAAGTATCAATACCTATACTGAAATTCCAGCCCAGACCTTCGAGTTGCTAAGTTATCCTTCTTCCATTATATTCTTGGGTTGTTACAAAAGTCATGACATATTTTTTTTATTTTAATTTTTACTTATAAAAAGAAACTCTGACAAAAACCATAGGATAAGAAGGGTACAACTCTACACAATTCCCACCACCAGAACTCCGTATCCCATTCCTTCCCCTGGTAGCTTTATTAGTCTTTATCCCTCTGGGAGTATGGACCCAGGGTCAATATGAGGTGCAGAAGGTAGAAGGTCTGGCTTCTGTAATTGCTTCCCCGCTGAACACGGGCATTGGCAGGTTGATCCATACTCCCAGCATGTCATGACATATTTTCTATGCAAAAATGCATCATATCTTTTCCAACCACCCAATACTTGCACTTGCTCCTTTAAATCAGACCGCTATGTGACTTTAAGCTCTTATAATCAAGGGCATACATTATAGAATGCTTTGGGGGAGAAGAAAGCTGGGAATAAATGGTTCATAAAAAATTGAAATTTAGAGAAACTTCCACAAACAGTTCTTTACTTGCAACACTTTCCTGAAAGGATTTCTTTTAGGAAAACTCAAGGATACTAAGTTGGATTTTGTGAAAGTTCTTCACACTCTTGCTTAGGCCAGAGTCTGTCCAAGTTGCCCCCATTTATCTCTGATTTTCATTTGCCACCTAAGGAGGCAAGTAGAGAGGAAGAGACTTATCTATTATAATTATTATTATATCTACTTAGGGAGACATGGAGGGGAGAGGGAGAGAGGGAGAGAGACACCAAAGCACAGCTTCACCATCCATGGAATTTCCTTTGCTGCTGTCCACGGTGGGAGGTAGGAAGTCTATTCTTAAATGAGGTCAGTTTTTACTTTACCATGCAGAAAAGAGGCAAATCCAAAGATATAGGTGTTTGTATTCATTCCAACAGAGAGTAAGTTCTAAAACCCTGCATCCACAATCCTTAACTTCTAGCAGAAATTCAACCTTATGAATGTTATTATCCCAATGACCACAATTGCCACGCCTCTCCATACACACAGAGCAGATGATTTAAGAATAGTGGAAGTGCACGTAGGCTCAGCTAGAGGCATGTAGGGACAATGGTAATTTCCCTTATCTCTCAACAAACAGTACTTACTGGGTTTGATGGATGTCCAGCTCATGATGTTTCCTCTATTCATCAAGTGCACTAATCTTCTGAGTCAGCTAGCCTGGGTTTTATTTTAAGGTTAGTTGAAATCATTTCAACTGAGACAAAAATAAAGGAGACACACAAAAAGTCTGACTTTATCTTTTATGCTTTGTAGTGGGAATACTAGTTAAGAGTGAGTATCTCCAGAAGGGAGTCTCTCACAAATATTTTCTTAATCTCTGACTGAGGAATACAAGACTTAAGACAGTTTTAATCCTTGCTTTCCAAATGTATCACTAAGATTATGCCAAACTTATAAATACACACATCAAATCAAATTGGTTGTCCCATAAAGGTAGTTTTCCAACTATGCTGTAGAAACTAGGCATATGTACAAGTGGTTCTATGAAACAAGGCCCATTATTCCATGTATAATGTCAAGAACTTTACTTATTATCCTTATCTGATTAAATCGATAAGCATGGATAGTTTTAAAGTTGTCTTGACAATCTGAGATAATTATAGAATAAAATGCCTAGTTGGAATCCAATAAAAATATATTCTAGTAGCTACTTATATATAGCTTTCTGTTCCTTATATTTATTTTTTATTTTATTTCTATTTTTTAATTTTTCCCTTTTGTCGCCTTTCTGTTTATCCTTGTTGGTGGTGGTGGTAGTGTTATTGCTGTTGTCATTGTTGGATAGGACAGAGAGAAATGGAGGGAGGAGGAGAAGACAGAAAGGGAGAGAGAAAGACAGACACCTGCAGACCTGCTTCACTGCCTGTGAAGTGAACCCCCTGAAGCTGGGGAGCTGGGAGCCTGAACCAGGATACAGGGATACTGATACTGGTCTGTGCACTTTCCGCCACGTGCACTTAACCTGCTGTGCCACCACCCAGTTCTCTTGCTCTTTATATTTAAACTCTTGCAAATATAATATTAAAAGTGTGTTTAATGTTAAATGTTGTAAATATTAAGTATAGTGGACACTGTTTGATGTTTTGAAAGTTGTTGTCTTCTTTAATAACAAAACCCCAAGCTTGCTTACATAGCTCTAGGAAAGCTCTATGAAATCAGTCATGGTAGGACCAACTGTTCCAATTCTTTCTGCTTTATCACATACTTACTTTCTCAGTGTTCCCTGCAATAAAGGATACCATCTGATTCACTTCTGGCAAGTGAAATTTGAGAGATTTTTTTTTTGGGGGGGTTAGGTGGGGTGGTATGGGGCTGTGATTTTCCTTCAGCTTCAAACCATGACTCTTTTACACCTGCTGCCTTCTTCCTCCCTATTTGGGGCACTGAAATGAGAATGTGACTTCTTGAAGTACAGTGTTATCTACGCAATGAAGTCATAAGCCTCAGGAGGAAAGTTTACACACTGCGGATGGATGGTAGAGTAGCAGCAGATGGTCTGAGCTACTGTACTCCACATGGAATCAACACTCTCCAGAAAAAGAATTGATGCCTATAGGTGATGGCAAGATACACAGATACATGCTATGGAATCATCTACAGGGCAGGTTCGCATGTATGATGATGGATGATAACCATGTCAGAATTTCTGAACAGAGGATAGGTGCTGGCACACCTGGTTGAGCACACACATTACCATGAGCAAGGACCTGGGTTCAAGCCCCTAGCTCCCATCTGCAAGGGGGAAGTTTCAAGAGTGGTGAAGTAGTGCTTCCTGTGGCTCTTTTTCTCTCTTCTTATTTACTCCACCCCAGGAGTTGTGCAGACCAAGGTAGGTAGAAAAATTCTGTAAGGGTTTATGTCAGGGATCTAGCAAATGCATGAGTGAGAGCACAGATGATTGCCGAACATGTGACAAATAGTTTTGAAAGGTGAAGAGTTAAAGGCAAAAGTCTTAAAACAAAAGCTGGGGGTGGGGGGCATTATCTAGATCCTAGTGGAAATTTTATAACAGACTGCAGATCTTGCACTTTTTTGATAATGGAGTGATAAATGAATTAATATTTATTATAATACTTTACCATTAACATTCTGCATTACATTCTGGAAATTCCAGAACATGGAAATAAAGGGATATGTTGGGTAAGGGAGAGCACAGAGGATGTAAGACTTTAAACACTGTATTTTATTTATCTTAGTGAGAGAGAGATAAAGAGACCAGAGCACTGCTCAGTTATGGGGGTGCTGAACCTGGGGCCTCAGAGCCTCAGGCAGGGAAGATATTTGCATAACTATTATGCTATCTCCCCAGCCCCAGAGTACATACTAGTTAATCCTGGAACAAAATGAGCTAGCTAGCGATGGTCTAGGAAAAGATCTTATTGGTATCAGTGGCAAGATTTGGATATGAAGATGAGGGTTCAAGGGTTAGGGAGATAGCTCATCTTGTTAGAACACAACACTTATATACCTGAAGTTCCAGGTTCAATTCCTGGGACCACTACACGCCAAAACTGAGTAATGCTTTGGTTTCTCTCATAAACTGGAGTAGCATCAGTATAAGAATGCCTTCTGTTATCAGTCATCTCTATCAGAAACAGCAAAATAGACCCCTCTGTAGGCCCCCATAGGACCTTGCCCTCAACTCGGATCAACAACGGTAGAGAATGGGATGGACAACATACTCTACGCTACACCTGAGGGACATGGATCGATATTGGGGCAGCTTGGAATGTTCCTACTCATGACCACAGAATGTGGGCTCAGATCTACAGGGATGCAAAGGTCACATAGGCTCCTAAGCTGAATATGGGCTCCAGACCAATCAAATCGATGGGGTTTACAGTCAACAATATTTATACCCCTTTCCCATATTAGGGAGCTACTCTCTTCTCTGATCGCTTTCTGGTCCTTTTCCAGCCATGACATCATTTCCCCAGACAATAACTTGGATCTGCCTGCATATAACATTTCAGGCTCAGGGAAAAAAAAAAAAAAAAAAACTAATATAGCCCCAGACCCTTATAACTAAAATATGCCTACTAGCTATCTACAAAATGGAGGAACCCCAACTCTTCATCTGCACTATTCCAGCCTTTAGGTCCATGATTGTTCAACAATTTGTTTGGCTTTGTATGTTAACTCTCTTTTCAGCCACCAGGTTCCAGATGCTACCATGATGCTGACCAGACTCCCCTGGACAGATGACCCCACCAATGTGCCCTGGAGCTGTGCTTCTCCACCTTACTAGGGAAAAAGAGAGACAGGCTGGGAGTATGGATCAACCAGTTAACAACTATGTTCAGCGGGGAAGCAATTACAGAAGCCAGACCTTCCACCTTCTGCAGCCTACAATGACCTTGGGTCCATACTCCCAGAGGGATAAAGAATAAGAAAGCTATCAGAGCAGGGAATGGGATACGGAGATCTGGTGGTGGGAATTGTATGGAGTTGTACCCCTCTTATCCTATGATTTTGTCAATGTTTCCTTTTCATAAATAAAAAATAAAAAAAAAAGAATGCCTTCTGATAACTGCAAAGCAGTCTGCAGTGCTAACTGAGCCAGACTGAGGACTCTTAATCTACTGCCATGCTGTAGAGAGAATCTTCCTCTCCCCCCCTCTGTCTTCCCCTCCTCTCTCCATTTCTCTCTGTCCTATCCAACAACAATGACAACAACAACAGCAATAATAACTACAACAATAAAAAACAACAAGGGCAAAAAAAAATGGAAAATAAAAAATAAATAAATATAAAAAAGTAAAAAAAAAGAATCAAGCTATCAGACATAACGGTAGAGTTTGGCAGCTTAACTGGTATGTGCATGACAAAGACTGAAAGATGCAGAGAGAGAAAGCCCAAGTTGAGGCACAGAAAAGTCAATAGATGCCTGGAGGTACAGTGGCCTGTCTCCCTCCTGTCCAGGAAACAGAACTTGGCTAGGCAGGCAACACTGCAATGGGTGTGGAAATTGCCAGAAGCTTGCCTTTGCCTTCTTTGACTCTAGCAGCAGTGGGCACACTGCTCACAGCACATCAGGGTTCCAAGATTTCAGCCACAACTCTGAACTCCTTCCTCAGCATTTCTCAGATACCAAACCATGTCTGGCTTCAGGAGCACAGCCCTGCTTTTCACAACAGCCACCCACTGTTCTGAGAAGGTCTTCCTTCCTGGTCTGTTTAGCAGAATCCTGTTATCCCTCAACTGGCTCATGTGTTGGCTCAGACTTTGTCCAGAGAAGAAAGTCCCTGTTCTTTTATTGCATGTGTAAATGACCACTATGCTACCTGTAGGTTCCTTTCAGCCGGTGAACAGGTTCCCTTTAAACCTAGATTAACATATATTGGTAGATACAATTACAGATACATGCATGCATACGCACATACATGTATCTATACATGTATCTTTTTAATTTTAAAGAATTAATTATTTATTCCTGGATAGAGACAGAGAAATTGAAAGGAGGGTAGATAGAGGGAAAGAGACAGAGAGACACCTGTAGCCCTGCTTCACCACTTGTGAAGCTCCACCCCTGTAGGTGTACACCGGGGCTGGAACCCAGGTCCTTGACAAAATGCTCCACTGCCTGGCCTCAATGCATGTAGTTTTAAAATTCATACATTTAAAATTTTAATCGTAGAGCTGACAAGATAGGTGCCCTGAGATGGTGTCTGCTTTGCCATGCACAGGACTCAGGTTTAGGCCTGGTACCCACTGCCTTGGGGGAAACTTCCATGCTGTAGTATCTTTCCTACTCTCCCTCAGTTCCTTTACCCTTCTCTCTGTTTTAATCTAAAAAAAAAAAAAATTGATCTGGAGGGGTAGCACTCAGTAATAAGTAACAGGACAAATTTTAATTGTAGCAAAACCACATCAAATTTACCATCTTTGCCATTTTTGAGTAGTCACTTTAATAATGTTAAGTACATTCACACGGCTCCCAAAATCTCCACCTGAGAAGTGTGGAACTCCTGAAGCAAAGGAGTCACTCTCCACACTCCATCATCATTCTACTTTTTCTATGAGTTTGACTGTTTTGTTTTGTTTTTCCCCACTCATTATATCTTTTTGAGATTGATTTGCTTAGTTTATCCTAATGTCTTCACTGTATGTCTTATACACTATTCTTTGTTTATACTTCTGCCTATCATTTGACACTATGGTTAATCCCACCTGCTGGCTAATATAAATAATGCTACTATGAGCATGAATGTATAAATATCCCTTTAAGAGTCTTCTTTAGTTATTTGGGCTATATATCCATAAGTGGGATTGCTTGATCATATAGTATTTCTATTTTTTTTTTTCCTCCAGGGTTATTGCTGGGCTGGGTGCCTGCACCATGAATCCACCGCTCCTGGAGGCCATTTTTCCCCCTTTTTGTTGCCCTAGTTGTTGCAGCCTCATTGCGTTATTATTGCCATTGTTGACGTTGCTTTTGTTGTTGGATAGGACAGAGAGAAATGGAGAGAGGAGGGGAAGACAGAGAGAGGGGGGAGAGAAAGACACCTGCAGACCTGCTTCATTGCCTGTGAAGCGACTCCCCTGCAGGTGGGGAGCCGGGGGCTCGAACCGGGATCCTTACGCCGGTCCCTGCGCTTTGCGCCATGTGCACTTAACCCACTGCGCCACCGCCCGACTCCCATAGTATTTCTATTTTTAAGTTCATGAGGAACCATTATAATGTTTATCATAAAGGGTGCACCATTTTACATTTCTACCAACAGTGCACAAAGGTTCCAAGTCCTTCATATCCTTACCACTTTTTTTTGGGGGGGGGCATTGTAGAGTGGTATCATGTTGTTGATCAGTGTTTTAATCATCCTTACAGATATATCTATTCATGTCTTTTGCCTAATTTTGAATTGGTATTCTTGGCTTTTGTTACTGAGTTTCAAGAGTTCTCTATATAGTCTAGATATTAACTTAGTATAGTTTTTTTGTTTGTTTGTTTTGTTTTTAACCAGAGCACTGTTCAGCTCTGGCTTATGGTGGTGCGGGGAATTGAACCTGGGACTTTGGAGCCCTCAGGCATGAGAGTCTGTTTGCATAACCATTATGCTATTTACCCTCCACCCATTAACTTAGTATAATACATGTAACTTGTAAGTTTGTTTTTTCCTCCAGGGTTATCTCTGAGGCTCGGTGCCTGCACCACGAATCCACTGCTCCTGGAGGAGCCGTTTTTTCCTATTTTGTTGCCCTTGTTGTTATTGTTATTGTTGTTGTTGGACAGGACAGAGCTAAATTGAGAGAGGAGGGGAAGACAGAGAAAGGGAGAGAAAGACCTGCTTCGTCGCTTATGAAGCAATCCCCATGCAGGTGGGGAGTCCAGTGGCTTGAACCAGGATCCTTACACTGGTCCTTGTGTTTTGTTCCATGTGCACTTAACCTGGTGTGCTACTGCCCAGTCGCAACTTGTATTTTCTCTCATTCCACATATTATTTATTTTTTCCTGTTGGTGACCTTTGATGCACATAAATTTTAAGTTGATGTAGTTTCCACTTGTCTATTTTTTTTTGTGTGTGACATGAACAATAAATCCACTGCTAAATTCAATGCAAAAAAAGTTCTCCCTCTATTTCCTTTATGGAATTTTATAGTTTTAGGTCTTACACTCAGATATTTAACTAATTTGAGTGAATTTTTATAAATGGAAACTGGAAATAAAGCTCTAACTTTATTGCTGTGTGGATACTGAGTTTCTTTGACACTACTTGCTGAACGCAAGTCAACTTGCCACCCTTGTCAAAGGTCATTTGACATTATCCATGAGAGCTTATTGCTAGGCCCCACTCTCTTCTTTTAGCACATTATTATGCTGGCACTCTAGTTTTGATTACTACATGTTTTGAAATCAAGATCTAAAAACTTTGTTATTTGTCAACATTGAATTGGCTACTTAAGGTCCTTTGAGATTCCATATGAAATTTAGAATAGTTTTCTGTTTTGGGAGTTGGGTGGTGGCACACCTGGCTGAGCAAACACAAAACAGTGTGCAAGGGCCTGGGTTCAAGCCTTCCCACCTACACAGACACATACAAGCAGGGGGCAAGCTTCAAGAGGGGTGAAGCAGTTCTCTCTCTCTCTTTCTCTCTTTCCACCCCTCCAGGTCCCCATCTCCTCTGCTCCTCTCAATTTCTCTGTCTCTATGCAAAACAAATAAATATTTTTTAAAAAAGAGTTTTATGTTTCTGGGAAAAAAAATGCCATTGGGATTTTGACAGGGGCTCAGTGCTGCCACTATGAGCTCCTGGAAGTCACCCCCCATTTTTATTGATAGGACAGAGAGAAATTGAGAGAAGAGGGGGAGATAGAGAGAAAGATAAGATACCTGCAGATCTACTTCGTTGTTCCTAAAGGTTGGAGCCTGGATCCTTGAGCTTCTTACTTAAGTCTGCATAGTGGTCTGTTACCACCCAGCCCCTACAGAGGCCCTTTAAAAAGGTAATTAAGATTAAATAAGGTTGTAAGAATGAAACCCTAACTTACTGTGACTAACATCCTTTTAAGAAGAGATCTCAGGAAGAAGACATTTGAGGACACAGCAGGATGGCTATGTGCAAACAAAGGCAGGGTCCCTCAGGAGAAATCAACTCCTCAGACACCTTGATCTTGAACCTCCAGTCATCAGAACTGTGAAGATAAACATTTTTGCTGCTTTAGTCATCACATCTGTGGTACTTTTGTTGTGGCAGCCCTGATAAACTAACCTAGGTTGTACTGATTTGTTAATAATGTTAAGTCCTCTCATCTGTGAACAAGGGTGTCTTTCTGTTGATTTGTATCTTTATTTCTTTCAGTAATGCTTTTGTTGTTCTCACTGCACAAGTATTTTACCTCCTTAGCTGTTTATTCCAACATGTTTTACTTTTTTTGCATGTGCTTGCAAAAGAAATTATTTTATCACATTTCTGAATTGTTCATTGCCACTATAAAAACCAGTTTTTTGAATGTTGATTTTGTATTCTACAAATTAGTTTGTTTTTCTTTTTAATGGGTTCTATATCTATGATCATGGCATCTGTAGCCAGGGATAATTTCACTTGTTTCTTTAAAATATGGATCTCACTCTTGTTCAATTTCTTCATAAACGACTTCATGTACTATGTTGACTAGCATTGATGACATCGGCATTCTTTAGATTTTTACAAGTTTCTCTCTTACACTAGAATGGACAGTAAGTAAG
This sequence comes from Erinaceus europaeus, assembly GCF_950295315.1. Taxonomy (NCBI): domain Eukaryota; kingdom Metazoa; phylum Chordata; class Mammalia; order Eulipotyphla; family Erinaceidae; genus Erinaceus; species Erinaceus europaeus. The sequence goes on along the minus strand of NC_080180.1, from coordinate 54,056,573 downwards.
CTTTTAAAAATGAGGATGAGTCTTACATGTGTCTATACCTACAATGTCTGGTGTTGCATAATATATATTAAGTAATTTTTCTTAGTAAAAATTAAATAATAGTTTGAGAGAGAAATAAGTTATTTTGATATTGCTTAATGAATATATTTCCAGTGATTTTAGAAAGCCAAATACAAAATTGGCTTAAAAAATCTGTAAGATAAGGCTTATCTTTACCTCATCCAAGTTGTCTAGTATAGTAACAGCTGTGACGAAAGACAGTATGTATTCTTGATTTAATGTAATGAGAATGACAATTTATCTATGTTATCTCCTAAAAGCCCGAGACTAATTATGAGAACATCCTTAGGCAAATTCTAATTGAGGGACAACCTACAAATTGACTAACCATTACTATAATTCTTTTTTTTTTTTTTTAAGATAATCAACATCAAGGAGAGTATGAGAAACTATTAGAGACAAGATGAGTCTAAGGACATCTGATAACAACATCTAATGGGATTTTGGGACAGAAAAAAGGATATTTGGGAAAAGTGAGGAAGTCAGAAAAAAGTATGGGCCTTATGTATTTACGTTTGCTCATTAATTATAAGAAATACATCATAAAAATGTAAGATGCTGGGCATGCAATAAAAGAAGATCCTATTATTTTCACAACCTTTCTGTAAATCTAAGAGTATTATAAAATAAGTGTCAAGTGTTAACATCTCAGGTTAAAGGGACTTTCTGAAACAATATTTTAAAGCAGAAGATTCAAGAACTGACACAAACTTTAGGGTAAAAGATGAGAACAGATAAAATGATTTTGAATGTAACAGTTTTAGATAATTAACCCTGGATTACGTTTCTTCAAAAGAACATGAATTTCTATCATTATTCTCATAGGTTACCTTACTTCTCTCGCTCTCTTTTTTAACTATTCTTTTTTTTTTAATTTATTTTCCTTTTTGTTGTCCTTTTTATTGTTGTAGTTATTAATATTTTTATTGATGTCGTCGTTGTTAGATAGGACAGAGTGAAATCGAGAGAGGAGGGGAAGGCAGAGAAAGACAGACACCTGCTGAAATAGCTGAGTTGGAAGAGCACTGGACTGAAGAAAGATAGACACCTTCAGACCTGCTTCACTGCCTGTGAAGCAACTCCCCTGCAGGTGGGGAGCTGGGAGCTTGAACCAGGATCCTTAGGCCAGTCCTTTTGCTTCGAGCCATGGGTGCTTAAGCTGCCTGACCCCCACCATTGACTTTTTAAATGTTTGTTTTAACAGTGTGTCAGAAGTGGAAACACCACTGACATGCAGGGACAAAGCTGAGCAACTGAAGGAGAGAGGAGAAAGTATTACAAAGAGTAAGTTAAGCGAAAAAGAATTTAAATTTGTTGATTCAGCTTTCTTACTGGCATGAACTGGGATACTTAGGTTTAGATATTGACTAGGCAATTAAATATATATATATAATATATATTATACACCAATATTGCACATGTAAGACTAAATACAATATTTATAACATAATATGTAAATATATAATGTATTGTATATAAAAATAGTACATAAATATGAAAGAGTAGTAATACAGATAATAAATATATTTATATTATATAAAACTATTATATTATATTATACAATATAAATTGTAATGTAATATGTATTATACTATATATTTAGTAAAATTCACTTTTGGCTAAGATCTTTGGGAGTGGCACAGTGCAGGGGACATTTCTCTTGGTCTCCTTGACTCCACTATAGTATAAACTTGATGAAAAAAGAGGTCTTTTTTTTTTCTAGTCTTAATACTTGAGACAATGCTTGGCATAGGGTATGCACTTAATACATGCTTATTCAAAAATGAATGTATAACAAATATCTGTGGAGTGCTATCCTGACAGTGCTATCCTCTATGTTCACTGTTACAGGACAATGTACATGGCTCAAGGTTACGGAGCTAATTAGGGAAAGAACCACAGCTTGAATCTAGCCCTGTCTAAATGCAAATTTCATCCTCTTTCAGGTCTGGCCAGTTACTTCAATCTCTTTCTGACTTTGATGTCTGATAAACAATAGGTATTCTGTAAGTATTTGTTTAAATGATTATGTCCTGGGGCTGCATGGTGGTACACTTGGTTGAGCATACATGGTACCATGTACAAGGTCCCAGATTCAATCCCCTGGTCCCCACCTGCAGGGGAAAGCTTCATAAGTGGTGAAACAGTGTTGCAGATGTCTCTGACTCCCTCTCCACCTCCCACTCCCCTCTCAATTTGCCTCTGTGCTATCAAATAAATAGAATTTAAAAAATTAAAGCAACTAATTTAAAGAAAATGAATACTTCCTTTATATTCACGTTATTTCTGAGCTTTCGGTAAGCAATTCACTCTGGTTTTTGTCCACCAATCACAGTAGCAAATAGTTGTAGCAACAGTATCCTTTAGCTCAAAACCAGACATGCTACTCTCACTCTTACAACTGGATCAAAGACAGTAATAAGTTTAACACATGTTGGCTTTATGAATGTATTTTTATGAATTTTCAATTAATTTCATGGATTACATAACTCTGATCCTGCTTTATTATAAAGGGAAACTTAGAGTACATACATGAGCCTTCATATATGTGTGCATGAGAGAAAAATATGTATGTGTATACATAAATGTATATGTACATGGATAGACTGGCCTTCAGTGTCTGTTTTGTGGGACTAGTGGACTAGCATCCCTTCAGAGATTATAAAGTGAGTTAATCTTTTTTGTTGTTGTTAACACACGAAGGATGAAATTTAATCACATGAAGGCAGCAGGCAGAGTTGGCACACACGCATGACACGCAGGCCCGGGTCCACCTTGATGAAGGTGAATGAGCAGCAGGCTTCAGTTTTGAGGAGAGTCTGTGAGAGCACAGAATGGCTTCAGTCTCCATGGGCAGAACTAAACAATGTTGCCCATGGCTTTGGTTCTCCAAGGACTGGGTTTCTGGAAACAATTCATGCTGCACTGTGCATGGACCTTACTGTCTCCATGGATCTGGAGCAGGTCAGACATAGATTCTAGGAGGAAGGGGCAGGAACACAACATATTCCAGAGCTCTCAGGAGAAACTATCATGAGATGCCTAAAAATAACTGGAACATAGGGTGAGAGATTGCTGGAGTCCTACAGTCATGATGGGGACACAATTATTGATGTGCTCTGGAGTTTAATGTGGTCAAGGCTCTATGTAGAGATTCTGAAGTTACAGAGGTAGCTACCAAATAGTGGTTAGTGTATACAAGTTTGGATATTAAAATAATTACTACTAGGAAACACCTAGGTAAGAAAAAAATTAGTCTTCTTTGACACAAAGAGAAACTCCTTTGGAGTAACAAGTGAGTCAAGTTTCTGATTGGTTTTGTTTACTGATAAAAGGATTGACATTAATACCATTGTTTACTTTTCTTGATAAATAATTGATAACATTATCAAGAATGTTTTGCAACAAAATTTCAGTTGTAATGGAATAATGATTGATTTTCCTAAACACCATTATTTAAAGATAATTTCTGTTTCATACGAACTAGAACAAACAAATCAACTTTTGGACTACAAGAATAATTAGTGGTTATTAGAAAGGATGGAGGATCAGGACAAAGGGAGTTACAAGTTAATTTTCAATGATGGGAAACTGAAACTCACATAATACTTTAATGCAATGTCATCTTGATCAAAACTGTTTTTTAATTAGAACAAAATGAAAAAGCAAAAGTTAATTAGTGATATTTCTCATGGTAGGAGGTAGCTCTAATTGTTACCTTGAAAATGTGTCTTGCCTTTGCATGGGATCAAAGACTAACTTATCATGAATTTATTTACTTCTAAGGCCTTATAATGCAGGTATCTGTATTAGGCTAGTGATAGCTTACAGCCTGGGTCAAGAGGTCTGAGAAAAGAAGTTTTATTGGAAAGTATAAAGCCAAAAAGAAAATATTAAAATACATTAAACACATTATTACTCATCATTTCGGAATCTTCTTTGAACCAAAGTTATGATAAATGGGATGACCATTAGGAAAATGATGTAGACTTCAAATTATAAGATGAAGCATTAAATTCTGGAAATAACAATTTTAGACAACTTGAATCAAATTGACTTAATCACTATTAAGCTAAAAGTAACCAATTTATGATTTTTATCATTAAATGGATTATTTCTCAAGCCTCTGTTTTGATCAAATATTTCCTCCATGGTTTGCCATTGACTATTCCCCTTCTAGGCTGAAATGTTTTGAAATAAGTTATTTTGAAATTATTATATATATCCAGTTGTTTTATACATAACAGGAGCTTGGAACACATGTCTAGTGCATCTTTTTTCTTAATGTAAATTTTTTAATAATTAAAAAATTATTATCTTTATTTGTTAGACAGCTGGAAATCGAGAGGGAAAGGGTGATAAGAGTGAGAGAGAGCAACAAAGACAGAGAGAGAGACCTGCAACACTGCTTCACCACTTGTAAAGCTTTCCCCCTTGCAGGTGGGAACTGGAGTCTCCAGCCTGGGCGTTTGTGCACTGTGAATTAGAACATGCACTCGGCCAGGTGTGCCACCCCCAGCCCCTAATGTAAGCTTTTTTTTTTTTTTTTTTTAAACCAGAACCCTGCTCAACTCTGGTTTATGCAGGGGATTGAACCTGGAACCTTGGAGCCTCAGGCATAAGAATCTGTTTGCATAAGCATTGGATCGACCTTCTCGTGGTGCATCCCGTGAGTACCCATTCCTTGGGGAAACTGACGATCCTTCCTAGCCGACTGAATCCACATGGATCCCAGTCACTTTCAAAGCCAGCAACAAGCAGCTCCTGACAGCTTTCAACCTGACGCTGTTGACTGGCTACGGAAGAAGGGCAAACGCTAGAAGAAGAAGAAGAAGAAGAAGAAGAAGAAGAAGAAGAAGAAGAAGAAGAAGAAGAAGAAGAAGAAGAAGAAGAAGAAGAAGAAGAAGAAGAAGAAGAAGAAGAAGAAGAAGAAGAAGAAGAAGAAGAAGAAGAAGAAGCACTGTGCTATCTCCCCTGCCCAGCTTTTTAATTTTTTATTTATCTTATTTTTTTCCCATTTTATTGGAAGAGCAGTTAATGGTTTACAATCTAGTCCTTAGCACATGGGTGCATTGTCTCAACTCCCCATGGCAGGTGTCTCCACAACACTCTCACCCCCAACTCACAGCCTTTTCTCTCATATACTAAGGCTCTATTAAAAGGTCTCAATTTATTTGCCCACGGTAGATTCTCCATAGTCACTGAATGACTGAGAAAGTGGCAATACTTCACTGAGAGCAAAATTCTCCTGCAGTTTTTTTTCTCTTCTTAGATAGCATTTTAAGGATATATTTTATTGATTATATATGAGTTTCACATATATAGTGCATTTGTGTGCATAGGAGAGAAGTCAAGGGGGTGTGTAGTAGCCCCATGGGTTAAGCTCATATGGCTTGAGCACAGACTAAAGATCCTGGTTTGAGCTCCCAGCTCCCCACATCCAGAGGGGTCAATTCACAAGCGGTCTGCAGATGTCTATCTTTCTCTCCCCCTCTCAGTCTTCCCCTCCTCTCTTGATTTCTCTGTGTCCTATCCAACAAACAATGACATCAATAATGACAACAATAATAACAACAACAGGGATAAATAACAAGGGAAAAATAAAAAGGGAAAAAAATAGCCTCCAGAAGCAATGGATTAGTAATGCATGCACTGAGCCCCTGTAATAACCCTGGAGGCAAAAAACAAACTAAAAAGAGAGAGAAGTCAAGCAACAGGCTGGCACATGAAGTGCTGGGATTGAACTGGGAACCTCAGGAATGTAAGCCTGATATCCCACCAGTTGAGCCATTTTCCTGCCTGCTACACTGAGTTTTAACTAAGGAAACAATAGAATGAAACTTTATTTTTGAGTTAGTTAATTAGTGAGTCAGAAGCAATTGCTTTGACAGTCAGGAATATTCTTTCCTGTCACTTTACCTGCAAGTAAAGTAGGCTCCATAGGGGTTATTTATTTATTTATTTATTTATTTATTTATTTTTATCAGAGCACTGCTCAACTCTGGTTTATGTTTGGGGGTGGGGGGGATTTGAGTCTGGGACTTTGGAGCCTCAGGCATGAGAGTTTCTTTGCATAACCATTATGCTACCTACCTCCACCCTCATGAGTTATTTGCTCATCTATGAAAGTAAAAAGGCTAAAATTAGGGAGAAGCAGCAGGAAGTACGAAATACACACTTTATTACTTATCAAGGGAAGTGAAATAGTGCCCTGAAATTAAAAAACAAAAAAACTGCCTTAAAAGTATGTATTACAGTGACATTGCTTTGTTTTCTTTAAATGTCCATCAGCTGTCTAGCACACAGTACATTGCCCAAATTTTTATTTCTACCTTAAGAAAGTCCTAGAAACAATTTCATCATTACATTCAGAAGATGCTGACACTGTGGACCAGGCGAAAGCAGATGAAGCAGGGAATGAAGCATACCTCATATGACTGGGAATCCAAAACCAGCCCAATAATGTTTTGGCCTCTGAAATTAAACCCTCTTGTTTCTAGCTATAACCGTATTTTCTCTACTCTACTGCCTCTGTGCCTTGAATAAATGAGGGTGTTCACAGCTGAATCGATTGCTATGGTTACAGGCAAATTGTGTTATGTCTCCTAGAAGTAAGAAAAGTGAGGGTAGCTTCAGGTAAACATTAGCTTTCTTTTAGTAGAACAATTCTCTCATGTCGGCAACCCTCGTTCAGGGTCCTGGTGCAAACATAAAGAAATGCCCTGAAGTTCAGCTTCTTATCCACCACCTGCCCCACTCACAAATACACCATAGATCATTGATGTATCATGTGGCATTCACCTCCAGAGGCCTACCTAAGTTGGTTTCCAGAGTTGGCAGGTTGGGAGCAAGTTTAGAGTTACACACACAATAAGATCTATGATACCTGTAAAGTTATATTTGTTATTATAACATATTTGGTAAGCACTGTTGTTATCATTGGCAGTAGACAGATGAGTCCTAAGACTTCCAGTGTTGCAATAGCTAAGTACTCACAATGAACTGTGCCCTTCCTTGACCTCACCTCTCTCCAGAGTTTGATGGCGAGCTGGGTCTGGAAGTTCTGTGGGTGAAGGACTGGTACTACTCTTAGGTATTTATTCATCATTTAGTGTCTCCCAAGTGCATACTGAGATCTGACTATATTTCCTGCACTCTCCTATTATAGGTCCAGGGAAGACAGGAATTTGAATCAGTATTATCTTTCTTGGAGAGTTCTGTCAGATTAGCTGTGTATTTCCAAGGGCAAAGGTATGAATTATGTGAGAAAATTTCTTTAGGTTTTCTAAAAACTATGGATATGATTGGGAGTAACCTTTTCTGTTTGTTAAGAAATGTTGCAGGTGTGACACACTATGATAAAGTCTAAATGTTTCAGTGATTCTGGAAGTTGGGGCCAGAATCCTACTTCAGATGTTACATTTTTTATTTCTTTCAGCCCAGACTTTGTATTTCCTTTTAGTTTAATTTTTTCTGTCCTACCACAAATATATTTATAGATGATTTTAAACCCCCTTTCTCTTATTTTAGATAATTCACTTGGTAATTGCAGTTCTTTAGAAACTGGAGTCGAAACGCAGAATTAATGTTGTAATTCATTACTAGTAAGTTCATACTTTTCTTTGCATAAGAAGTGCCATGAACTAAGCTGATGGCTTTCTCCCTGGATGGAAGAAGTTTTATTTCTTGGTTAAAAATACAGCTTTGGGGCAAAGGTTTCTGTTTTGTACAAACTAGATCTTAAGTCTGATTTTGTTGTACAGGAAGCACTCCAAGGAAAGTTCTGTTTTCGGTGAACTGGTTAGTACAAGTTCTTGATGATGGTGTAGTCATTCTCTTTCTGTTGGTTTAGAATGGTCTGGTGAGTCCTTTAGCGAGATGCCAATCTTCAGACTTGACTATGGGCAGAAAGGTTTTGCTGCCTGACCATGAAAGAAGAGAGACTATGGCAGATGGACACACATTCCAACAAGATCCATTGCAGAAATCAGATTTTTAAAAAGCTTCCTATGAGAATTTTAATCCTGATGTAAAAAATTTCAGCATATTCAATATTCATGCCAGTTACCTTTCTTTGCCAAAGTGGGATAAGTTTTTGCTTTCTCCAACATAACATATTGCTCAGTGTGTATTTCTCTCACATAGGCTCGCCACTGATCTTCAAAGGATTCTTCTGCTCTAAGAGTTCATCTGGACACTTTTAAAGTTGTTTTGCTTCCTGGAGTGCTGTCAGATTGAGCCTGCCTTTTGGCCCATTTAGGTCACAGTGGCTGTGCCTCTTGTTTGCTGTGACGGTAGCAGCCCTCTCAATGTACAGCTGGCCATGAACCAGCATGAAGGAGGCCTGTCTATTCATGGGATGCAGAAGACCTATGAATCACAGACATTTGGGCTGAATTATTAGAAGTGCTTTTTACAAAAACTCCTTTTTATTTTACCTATGACAGCCTTAACAATTCACCATGTTAGTCTTGAATGTTGGGAATAACTGTTGTGAAAGGCATTACTCTGATTCAGAAAGGAGAATATCTGGAAACGTAGTAGACAGCTCAAGGTTCTCTGCAGTGGCTAGTTGTGCTTTAGAGTCCCCACTCCATATCTCCCCCCCCCCATCCCATTTTGGAAAGTAACCCAATATAAAAGTTACTCTTGCCAGAGCAGTGGGTAGAAAGTAATTGACAGGGATACTTTCAAGGAAAGTACATAGAGATGTCTGACCTTTGGGGAGATTTTTTTCAGGGAGGTTTGTGGAAGCTACTAAAGGATATGCATGGTAACTTAGTAGGTTTTGAAGCAACTATGAGGAGATATTTAATGTAAAATAAATAACAAAATAGTTCTTAACAAGCACCAAACATCAAGAGTAATCTCTATTAAGACTCTTGATTACATATTATAATTTCCCAAAGTGGGTCCCGGAGCTGTGTTCCAACTATTTTTTAAAATTTAATGAAATGGTGCATCTCTTCTTCATTACTTCATTGTTTAGCTAAGTGGACATAACTGCCTTGTCTGAATATCAAATTCTTTCCGACACAAACAAGCATGTTGAGGGAGATTATGAGTTTGGTGTGCATGTTGGTCAGACAGCTGCATCCTCTACTGGTTCTTTTAAATACTTTGTTTTTCTCCAGGGATTTTATTTCTGCCTCTCAGTTTGCCTTGTGGATATTAGTTAGCTATCCCAAGATTCTGAGTAGGTAACTAAAATGTTCTCTAACAGGCAAATATGAAAAGAAGTCTGAGCAGTTTTGTTTGTTGGTTGAAAAGGGGATTATTTTAGGTTTTCCACTAAATGTTTCTCTGCCCTGGGTCTCCCTTTTCTGCATCCCCAGAGTAACTATGAAGTGATTTTCTCTTTATAAATTTCAATTTATGTCATAAAGCTTAATAAAATTCCCAAGCAAACTAGGGTTTTAGTTCCAGTCTGGTTCTATGTAAATGCTATCTCATCAATCTTGGCTTTTTAGACTAACTTGCCTTACATAATTATTAATATCGCTGGCTTAACAAAAGGAGAATGCTAGGGGCCGGATGGTGGCCCAGCTGATCGAATGCATGGGTTATAGTGTGAAAAGACCCAGGTTCAAGCAAGGACCAGGTACCCTCTCCTTTCAATTTCTCTCCATCCTGTCAAAAAAAAAAAAAAAAAAGACAAGAAAGGAAAAATGAAATAAAAAAAAAATAAAACAAAACTGAAAAAAAAATGGCCATCAAAAACAGTGTAGTCACAGTGTGGGCAAGGAGCCCAGCAATAACTTTGGTGATAATTAAAAAAAGAAAGAGAGAAAGAAAGAATTACATTCTCTCAGTATATTACACCCTTAAAAATAGCTTGGAAAGTAGGGCATTGTCCTTTTTTTTATTATCTTTATTTATTTTTTTGGATATAAGTAGCCAGAAATTGTGAAGGAAGGGGAGATAGAGAGGGAGAGAGAAAGACAGACATCTGAAGACCTGCTTCACCACTCGTGAAGTGTCTCCACTGCAGTTATGGAGTAGAGGCTTAAACCCTGGTCCTTGCACAAGGTAGTATGTGTACTTAACTAGGTGCACCATTGCCTGCCCACAAGAACTTAAATCTTGAAGTAACTAAAATCATAGGAGAAATATGATGCTGCTTAGAGGATATTTAGAGCTTATTCAGTAGTTATAAATTCTGGGATTGAAACTGCTATTAGCTGGGGGGCTGGGCGGTAGCACACCTGGTTAAATGCACATGTTACAATGTGAAAGGGACTGAGTTCAAGCTCCAGGCTCCAAATGCAGGGGAAATCTTTGCAAGTGGTGAATAAAGTCTGCAGATCTCTCTCTCTCTCTCTCTCATCCCTTTCCCTCTTGATTTCTATCAATATCCAATAAATAAATAAATAAATATAACAAAAAGTTAAAAAAAGAAACTTCTATTAGATGTCTGAAGAAAGAGTAACCTTTCTAGACCTCTGTTTTCTCATGCTGACAAATGAGAATATTGTGCTAGATGTTTTTCAGCTTCTTAACCTCAATATTCTATGACTGTGAACATTTTAAAATATTAGTACATAGGAGGAAAACTTTCATATGAGGCACAGAGAGAGGGAGAAAGAAAGTGAAGGAGCACCAGAGTAGTTCTCTGGTACGTGTGGTGCCAAGGATTGGACCAGGAACCTAGGTTATCTGATACTGTAAAAAAAAAAAAATCTTGGGAGTCAGGCGGTGGCACAGCGGGTTAAGCGCACGTGGCGCAAAGTACAAGGACCAGCTTGGCTTTAGGATCCCGGTTCGAACCCCTGGCTCCCCACCTGCAGAGGAGTCACTTCACAGGCGGTGAAGCAGGTCTGAAGGTGTCTGTCTTTCTCTCCCCCTCTCTGTCTTCCCCTCCTCTCTCCATTTCTCTCTGTACTATCCAGCACCAATGACATCAATAACCACAACAATGTTAAACAAGAAGGGCAACAAAAGGGAAAATAAATAAGTAAGTATTTTTAAAAATCTGATACTGTACCAATTGAGTTATTTCCCCAGCTGAGGTTTGGAAACTTTTAATACAGATATTGATTAAAGTCCTAACCCTAACCAAATTATATTATTTCTATAAACTATCAGACTTATACCTCTGTGAAAGGAGTATCTTTAACTCAGACTAAAATTCTTGTTTGTTTGTTTTAAGATTTCTGTATTGAAAACTCAAAGTGAAAAAGATGTTCACTCCCATCTGAAAACAAGATGTTTCCAGGGGGGTTGTGGTGGGTAGTATTTGGAATTTGTTGACATCTGGAATGAATCCTCTCCTATTTTTTCATTGCTCATCTTCCCTTCAGGAATGAAAAAACCCAGCTAGCTCTTTAACTTCATTTTTCTGATTTGTAAACATATATGTAATAGAATTAAGAGTATATACAACATTTAAACTTTTTATGGTCACAAGACTGTGTGAGCAACAAAGAATTCCTCTTACATTAAAATATTTTATAGGAAACTTTGAGGTTTAAAGGGTATTTTAAAAGAGAGTATTGCTAAAGGAACTTTTAAAGGTTGATAGTAAAATAAATCTTCTATATTTGCTAGAATAAAATACCTTGAGTGATTACAATATTGTGGGGGGGGGCTGTGGGGGAGAGCCTGATTATTTGAATCTGCTAAGCCCTAGCTACACTGGCAAATGTTTTATTTTTCATCCATTTTAATTTTCAGAATGATATTATGAAAAAGAAAGAAGAAAAGAACAAGTATAGTTATTTCCCATAGCTTTTACATAACTAAAGAACATAGTATGACAAAAATTAGCATCAGTAAGGATGTACTTGCCCATGCAATTAAGCTTCAAAAACCCAGAATATGAATCCTTTTTCCCCCTAGGAAATTATTCGCGTTCACATAATTACCAGTAGTATCCTACCCAAGGGAATATTTATACTAAAAAACCCAAATGATTTAGAAGTAATATATCAAAACAGCCTGCTTATCTACTGCAAGAACATAACTTGTATATAAATGAATTCGCTTAGTTATAAATTTCCCTTATAAGTTTGTGCTTGTCATAGTTATCTGCTTAGCTAGCTCTTTTTTTTTAAAGCAAGAACGCAAAGGTAAACATCAGTCCATGTCTTAGCAATTACTAAATTAATGAATTCCATATCAATTTAGATTCATCTTCATGTCATTATGTGAATATGCTAGTTATTATAGTTATACTCTCAGAGATCAATTTGCCTTGAATATTACAGGTTATGTAATATTACAAATCTATGTCTTGAGAATCAAAAAAATTGTTACAGATATGTTTAACCTATTTAGTAAAATTTCTTAATTATTCTCTTAATACTCAAAGAAAATAATTCATCAGTGCCAAAGTTTCCCTTTTATATCCAAAAATGTCAAAACAGACACCAGACAACTTTCAAAATCAAGTTACAATCTTTTCTTGTTTTTAAGTCTGCTTGATTAATTAATGAAACATTTTCAAAGAATGTCTCACTGCACTGTTTTTCTGAGTCTTGCCTAGAGAAGGCAAGTCTTGGGAGAAAGGACTCATCAAGGATGAAGCATTTCACCTTCTTGACTACCTGGAGGCCCTGTGTTCTGATGGCAACACAGTATTATGTGTTTGGTGTCTAGTCAAAAGGAATAACTCCTTTCTATTTTTCCACAAGTACAGAGTAAAGGATCAAAAAAGTAACGAGGTGGGAGTAATTCCAATAAAAAAAAAAAAAGAAAGACACTTGAATTAAACAAGACTTAACAAAAACAAATTCATATTTACCAGCAAGCCCTCCTTCATTGTGTCTTATTTCACTACCAATGAAAACACTAGTCTCAAGCATGTACTCACTGAAAAAGTTAGCTCTTAACCTTGAAACTGCAGTCTGGACTGAAATACAGTAAAGTCATCAAAACTACAAACAAGCAGAAAAATCAGCCTACCTTATCCTTTCATGTTCTCAGATGTTTTCCTGATTTTCACGGAGTATCTTCTTCATAAAAGTTGATCTTCTACACACATTTCTCTGTCTCAGAAAGATCACGGAAGCAAAGAACGAACTAAGACATTTCTCATTTTCATAGAAACCTAGACAGGAAAGATATGAAGAAATAGCACTATTTCACATTCTCTTCAAGGGAATAAAACAAAAACAAAGACAAATACTTCTAGGTAAAGGTGTCCTCCTGTTTGAATCTCTGAGAATGCCCTCACTGATCTATCCTATTCCCCAGGAAACACCTGCTCCTCCAATTGGCCCTTTGTTGGTTAATGACAGTGCGTCAAGGGGAAATAGCATTTCCTCTTTGTTAGATGCTTCTTTGTTAGAACTGTATCACATTCAGGCATTTCTCTTTCCTTTCTTTGATGGAGAAAAAGTGCAGGGTGCTGAGAAAATCTTGACTGACATCACTAGATTACCCTTGAGTTTTAAAGCTTTTCCAGAATATACCTTTGTCTTGGAGTACATAATTGGAGCTTTCTCTTGTAGTTCCATTTTGTGCTGAAGGGTTGCAGAATTAGAACTAATAGATACAGAAAGCATATTCTTTCTTTCTTTCTTTCTTTTTATTGGATAGAGACAGCCAGAAACCAAGAGGGAAGGGGGAGATACAGAGGAAGAGAGACTCCTGCAGCCCTGCTTTACCACTTGTGAAGATTCCCCTCTGCACAGAAAGCATATTCTGGACATTATGTTTAATTTGGTAGGATTGTCCATTTTTTAATATTCACAAATGTCTCTGGGCCTCTTCACGTGAGCTTCTTCTGCTAATGCTTCAACTATTTTTGCTTGTGGGGGAGGTTGTCACAATTGCATTATCAAATATACTTCCTGCTGCAATATCTTTTCCATTTGGGAGTTGAAGGGAAGTGCTCTCATTTTTATTTTAAAACTACATAGTCACTGGTTCTTTGGCAATGATACTTACAAATATATTTTTCAACATAGAGAAACTTTAACAGTGTATCAGAAAAGAACTTGAAAAGAATAAAGTTATAATCTTTGTTTTTTCATTCACATTAAGTTGAAGTTCCCATGTTTACATTTGTAATCAGACTACTGGTAATGTGACATTTCAACTACTTTCCTTGTATGACAGATTCTGTCATCTCTCTCATACCTGGAAACTGAGGATTTTCTTTCTAATCTGAAGCAATAACCTGATGATGTGCCAAAAGGAGAATTGATGTAGCTAGGACAATATAATATAATGTAATAATAGTTTTTTTATAATAGGGTAAAATAACTTACTTTCTTTTAAAATTTATTTTATTATATTTATTTATTGGATAGAGACAGCCAGAAATCTAGAGGTAAGGGGAGACAGAGAGCAAGAGAGACAGAGAGACACCTGCACGTCACCACTTGTGAAGCTTCCCGCCTGCAAGTGGGGACCAGGGGCTTGAACCTGGGACCTTGCCCACTGCAATGTGTCTGTTTAACCAGGTGCGCCACCACCTGGACCAAAATAACTTACTTTCCTTCAGTACAAATTAGAGCAAAGTGGGTAAAAGGAAATAAAACAAAACAAAAACAAAACAAACAAACAAACAGAATTCATGAACTGACCAAGAAAACACAAAGACAGACTTAGAGGGAGGCTGGGCAGTGAAGGAACTGTTTAAGTGCATATAGTACTATGCACAATAACTCAGGTTAGAGTCCTCACTCCCTACTTGCATCCAGAATGCATCACATAGTGAACCAGGTCTGCAGGTGTCTATCTTTCTCTCTCTCTTTCTCTCTCTGTCTCTCTCTGTCTCTCTCTCTCTCCCCCTCTCCATAACCTCTCCTCTCTCAATTTCTTTCTATTATATGCAAGAAAAAAAAAAAGAGGGGGGAGGTTGTGTGGGAAGGCTGCCAAGAGTAGTGGATTCATATTGCTGGCACTGAACCCCATCAATAACTCTGGAAACAAACAAACAAACAAAAAAGACTTAGCACTTAACTCTTAAAACTAATCTGCTTGATGCAAGATTCATAGCAGTCAGAAAACCAAACCTATCTGACTCCTAGTTAATTAATTCTTTAAGTGATTGTATACTGAAGTAACAGGCACTGCCCTACATGGTCCTGTACTGGAGGTAGCAATAAAAATGGCAACTTACAGTTAAGTGGAGATAACATACTTTGCACAAATAATTAGAAAAAGCACTTACATAAAAATGTGACACATGGCACAAAAGAAATCATAAAGTAAGAGTAGCTTTTACATTTTAGATGATTAAGGAATTTTATGCAAGATGAAAAATTTACATCAAATTTCAAATTTCACTATCTTTGTAGTTTTTTTGGAGTAGTCATGCTAATTTGCTTATGTGTTCACCATGGCCACTTTCATACTACAACAGCAGAGTTGAGTAGTTACAACAGAGACCATGTGGTCCACAAATTTTTAGATACTTACCGTCTTCCCTTTGGTGGTCACTGTAATTTAATGAAATAATGAGAAGTCAGAAAAGTGGGGAAGGTGTGAGTAATAAAGCTGAACTCATAGATTTATGTCATTTCAAGCAAGTGACTCTCTGTTAACATTACTTCCTATTGTTATATGATTAAATTAGATGACATATCTAAAATTTTAGGTGAAATAAATGCCAAGTAAATGAAAATTATTGAATCAATGGTGCAGAGAGAGTTTTAAGGAGATCTTCTCATGTGCATTTTGATGCAAAAAATAAACTGCTCAAATAAAGGTAATATGTACAACAAACATACATCAGCTCATGGATAATCGCTGAAGAAAACAAAACCAATGGAACAAAACATTTATCAGAGATGTGCTAGATGAAAAGTTTTCTAAGTTGGTGAAAAACCCATTTGGCTTCTTTATTTTTACTTTATAGTCTTTCTCATCATAATCATGTCTTACCATCCTTAACCATCTTCCTTATATAATTAAGCAAAATTTCTGGGTTTTTTTTTTTTGTGTGTGTGTGGACTACTGGTTATCCAAGAAAATACATTTTACAATATTGGTATAGCTAGGGTACTTTTTAACTTTTATTTGTGTACAACAGAGAAAACACAAAATACAGACAGCTAAAATCTTGACTACTTTGGTTTATAACTTTTAATGAAAATGTAATTAAAAAATTAGATAAAGCATTGGTTTATTACATACAAATAAATAATAGTGATGAATGTATGTTTCTCTCAAAAAAGTCAATTTACAAGTTAGCACTGCCCTCATACCAAAACCAGAAAATGACTCTACCAGAAAGTAAAACTACAGACCAATAACATTGATAAAGGGATTTGTTAATTACTTGTTGACTAAATTCAGCTGCACATGTATAGAACCATTCTGTAATTAAGTGGGATTTATACTTGAGATTCAAAGATAGTTCATCATATGTAAATTAAGAAACACAATACATACATTAATAGACTTGAAAGAGAAAAACAGGATTACAATATAGTTACAAATGACATTTGACAAAAATCTAACATTTATTAGGTATAGAAGAAATGTGTCTCAACATAATAAAAGTTAAACCCACAGCTAATATCATACTCAGTGGTAAAGTGAAAACTGCTCCTCTAAGAATAGGAACAAGACAAAGATGCCCACTATTCTTTCTTCCATGATGATGTGCCAGACCACTGCTTGTCTCTGGTTTATGTTGATGCTGGCCATTGAGCCAGGGACCTGCTAATCTCAAGCATGAAAGTCTTTTGCATAAACACTGTGCTGTATCCCTGGTTCACAAAAGTGCCTGTTCTTCTTTTTTTTTAAATTATTATTATTGGTGATTTACTATTGATTTACAAAAGTATAAGACAACAGAAGTATAACTCCCCACCTTTCCTACCACCAGAGTTCTGTGTGTCCATTCCCTCCACTGGAAATTGCAGTAGTTCTCACAAGATCACTGATATTTGTTGGTGGAACTGGGGTTCAGAGCCTTCCAGTCATCTTTACCTATCATTTCTTCCCCCTATGGGAGTGTGGACTGAAAAAATTTTGGGGTGCAGAAAGTGGGATTCTGGCTTCTGTAAATGCTTCTTCACTGGGCATGGATGTTGGCAGGTTGATCCATACCTTCAGCCTGTTTCCATCTTTCCCTAACCAGGTAGGAAAAGTGACTATTCTTAACCCCCTAATTTAACATTACCACTAGAAGACCTTAAGAGGCAAGCAAACAAGTCAAAGAAATAAAAAGTGTCAGAATTGGAAAGGAAGAAGTAGTCTTTTTACAGATGATACATGTTTTACAAAGAAAATCTACAGACCCTAGAAAAACACTGTTAGATTTAGTCAACAAATTCTGTAAAGTTGCAAGATATAAAATTAACAAAATACTACACTAGCATAAAAATAAATAGATCAATGGAACAGAATTAAGAACCCCAAAAGAAACTCAAGTATATATGGTCAATTAATATTTAACAAGGGAATCAAGAATACTTAATGGAAAAAAGACAGTCTGTCTAATAAACGGTGCTTGTGAAAAGCTGATTTATTCACAAATAAAAGAAGGATCTCGAACCATACTTTATACCACTTATAATAATTAACTAAAAGTTACTAGATATTAGGGAAATAAAATCAAAACCAAAAGAGTCTTATGCTTAATGAAATGGCCATCATTAAAAGACAAGAGATAAGAACTACTGGGGAATATGTGGAGAAAAAAGAATCCAACTGCAATATTAGTAGGATTATCAACTTGTAAAAATTCTATAAAAAATATTGTAAAGGGGTTTTGATATATCTTTAAATATAGCTACCATATGATCCAATATGAACTATAATAGTATTAATAATATTAATAATAACTATTCCCTCATACAGTGAAAACAGTAACCATATCAAAAGAAATAACAAAATAAATCCATATCTTCAAGCACATAAAAGCAATGTATATCATAGTGAAGACATGACAACAAACTAAGTATACCTTGACAAATGACTGGATAAAAAAGCTATGAGATATAAATATGATAGACCTGTGCTCTGGAGTTTTGTGTATATGTTACTCCAGATCAGATAAAAAATCAATGGGGTTTACAGTCAACAACATTTATACACCTTTACCATATTAGAGAGCTACTCTCTTCCCTGATCCAGCTTTCTGGTCCTTTTTCCAGCCATGACATCATTTCCCCAGACAATAACTTGGGTCCACCTGCATATCAAATGTCAGGTTCAGAAAAAAAAAATCACTAATGTAGTCATAGGCCCTTTGGAATATAACTAAAATAGGCCTAATAACTATCTACAAAATGGAGACCACCAAATCTTCATCTGCACTATTGCAGTTTTTAGGTTCCTGATTAGTCAACAATTTGTTTGGCTTTATATGTTAACTCTTTTCAGCCACCAGGTTCCAGATGCTACTGTGACACCAACTGGACTTCCCTGGGCAGACAACCCCACCAATATGTCCTGGAACCCCGCTTCCCCAGAGCCCCAACCCACCAGGGAAAGAGAGAGAGGCTGGGACTATGGATCGACCTGCCAATGCCCATGTTCAACGGGGAAGCAATTACAGAAGCCAGATCTTCTACCTTCTGCACCCCATAATGTCCCTTGGTCCATTCTCCCAGAGAGATGAAGAATAGGAAAGCTATCAGGGGAGGGGATAATTGCAGAGTTCTGGTGGTAGGAACTGTGTGGAGTTGTACCCCTCTTATCCTATGTTTTTGTCAGTGTTTCCTTTTTATAAATAAAAATTATTTTAAAAAAGGAAGGTTTATATAGACTTGAAGTAGATGGCCAAGGAAAAAGTGTGCTGCAGGAATTTCCAATGATAGTACTGGGTTTTTTTTTTTTTTTTTTCCTTGATGAATTAAAGTAATTTTATTTTTATTTAATTTTTAAATTTGTGGTTAATAGAAGGTTACAAGATTGTAAGATTACAGTGTACAGTTAGTTCCACACCACACCCACCACCAAAGCTCTGTGTCCCCATTTTCCTACTTTCCAAAGACAAACACCAGGTATCTCACAAGTTTTAGGAACAGTTCACTTGCTTCTTCTTCTTTTTTTTTTTAATCTCATCTGTATCAGATCTCTAGATTCCACATGCAAGTGAAACCATATCATAAACATTCATCTCCAGTTCTGTCTTTTTTATTGCAAAGTAGTATTCCATGGAATATACATGCCATAACTTCTTTAGTCAATCATCTCATGACTGGTATTTAGGCTGTTTCCTATCTTTGGTTATTGTGTACAAGGAAGGTATGAACACATAGGTCCCTTCAAATTAGTGGTTCAGAGTTCTTTGGCTGAATGGTATTGCTGAGTCATAAGGTAATTTCATTTTATTTAAGGACTGTCCATACTGTCTTCCAAAGGGGCTGAATCTGTTTGCATTCCCACCAGCAGTGTAGCAGAGTTTCTTTTTCTCCACAACCTCTTCAACATCTGTCATTTCCTTCTTTGTTGATGTAAGCCATTCTCTCAGGAGTGAGATGGTATCTCACTGTTGTTTTTTACTAGTGTTTTAATAATGATTAACAAGATTGTAGGATAAGAGTGGTACAATTCCTAAAAATTTACACACCAGAGTTCCATATCCCATCCCCTCCACTGGAAGCTTTCCTATTCTTTATCCCTTTGGGGCATGAATTAAAACCCCAACCATGAGATTTTTCAAAGTAAATCAAGATCCCAAATAATTTGATAATAATAGTAAAATAATAATAATTATTATTATTATTATTATCTGTTGCCTACTTAAACTCTAAGACAGCAAGGACACTTCCTCACTGTCTTGAAAATCCCTATTTATTCCAGTTCTGGAACCTCTGGAGTTTTTCTTTTTCTTTTTTTTTAAAGATTTTATTTATTAGGGAGTCAGACGGTAGCGCAGAGGGTTAAGCGCATGTGGTGTAAAGCCCAAGGATCAGCGTAAGGATCCTGGTTTGAGCCCCGGCTCCCCACCTGTAGGGGAATCACTTCACAGGCGGTGAAACAGGTCTACAGATGTCTGTCTTTCTCTCCCCCTCTGTCTTCCCCATCTTTCTCCATTTCTCTCTTTCCTATCTAAGAACGATGACACCGATAACAACAATAAAAATAACAACAACAGCAAAAGACAAGGGCAACAAAAGGGAAAATAAATAAATATAAAAAGATTTTATTTATTAATTAATGAGAAAGATAGGAGGACAGAGACAAAGAACCAGACATCTGGTACATGTGCTACCAGGGACTGAACTCAGGACCTCATGCTTGAGAGCTCGATGCCCTATTCACTGAGCTACTTCCCAGACCACCCTCTGGGGTTTTTCTTCATGCTTCTCTTGATACCTACTACTTGATACTGCATCTGCTGACCTCAACCAAATCAATGCAGCCATTGCCACCTCACCATGCTTTACTTCAAACTGTATCTAGAGACGCCAAGCCTGAGATGTCAACCCTCCAGCTCCAATAATCTAGTGAGACCTTTCCTAATTCATGGGACTCACTAGTTCCATTTCAAATGGCTCACTTCCGAACAAAGTCACAGAACATAGATATAGACCAGGGCCCAAGGGAGAGGGTGTATGTCCACAGGTATCCATAAGTTAGGGGAATATATATATATATGTATATATATATATACCTTAAAGTAAAAGTGTACAATAGTAGATTTAGACTCAATAAATGCAGCAAGCAAGTAGAAAGGCCTTAAAAAGATACCCACAATGTGGGTCAATAGTGGTAGGAACTGCCCCATTCTCTGAAGGGAGGTTGGGCCAACACACTCTAACACTCCAGGAAGATGGGTCCAGCAATGAATGCCACCTACAATATTCCTGACTGTCACCACAGAGTGCAAGGTCAGACCTACAGGGATGGAGAGGTTGCACAGGCTCCTGTGCTGAATATGGGCCCGAGATCAAATTGATGGGGTTTGCAGTTAATGGTATTTATATATGTATCCCATATTTGTGAGCTACTATCTTCCCTGATCCAGCTTTTTAGTCCTATTTCCAACTCTGACACTATCTCCCCAGATAATGCCTTTGGTCCACCTGCATGTTAAGTGTCGGGGTCAGGCAAAAATTAGTAAAGTCATGGGTTTCTTGGAATATACCTAAAATAGACCTACTAGCTTTTTCCAAAATGGAGACGCCAAATCTCATCTGCTATACTTTAGGTTCCTGATTATTAAATAACTGTTCTTCTTTATATCTTAATGCTTTTTTCAGACACCAAACTGCAAATGCTACTATACCAACCTGACTTCCCTGCGTAAATGACCTCAATATTGTACCTTGGAACTCCACCTCCCCAAGAGCCCTGCCCCACTAGCGAAAGACGGAAACAGGGTGGGAGTATTCATCAACCTACCAATGCCCATGTTCAACAGAGAAGCAGTTATAGAACCCAGACCTTTCACTTTCTGCACCCCATAATTATCGTTGGTCCACAATCCCAGAGAGATAAAGAATAGGAAAGTTTTCAAGGGAGGGGATGGGACATAGAGCTCTGGTAGTGGGAATTGTATGGAATTGTACCCCTCTTATCCTATGCTCTTGTTGATAGTTTTTATTCTATAAATAAATTTTTAAAAAGACCATAGGGGCCAAGCAGTAGCACAGCAGGTTAAGTGCACATAGCGCCAAGTGCAAAGACTGATGCAAGGATCCCAGTTCAAGCCCCCAGTTCTCCACCTGCAGGAAGGTTGCTTCACAAGTGGTGAAGCAGGTCTGCAGGTGTCTATCTTTCTCTCCCCCTCTGCCTTGTCTTCCCCTCCTTTGTCCATTTCTGATTTCTCTCTGTCTTATCCAGCAACAATGACAGCAACAATAACAATAATAATGTCAACAACAAAGATAAACAACAAGGACAACAAAAGGGAGAAAATAGCCTCCAGGAGGAGTGGATTTGTAGTGCAGGCACTGAGCTCTAGCAACAACCCTGGAAGAAAATAATAATAATAATACTTTTTAAAAAAGGACAAAATAAAGTACTTAGTCAAATATTTACTACTTAGACCTAGATACCCTCCTCTCATACATCCTACTTCACTTCCCTCAACCACTTTAAATGTAATCTTGTCAGATAAAGTAAGGTTTACGAAGGCTAGATAAGGGCAAGAGACTGGCACACCTTAATGTTGGCTTTTGTTTGTTTCCAGGGTTATCACTGGGGCTCATTGACTGCACTATGAATCCACTGCTCCTGGTGGCCATTTTTATTGATTAGGACAGAGAGAGATTGAGAGAGGAGAGGAATATTGATGGGGGAGAGAAAGATAGATACCTATACACCTGCTTCCCTGCTTGTGAAGTGATACCCCTGTTGGTGGGGAGCTGGGGGCTCTAGCCAGGATCCTTGTATGGGCCCTTGTGCTTTATACTATGTGGCTTAACCAGGTGTCCACCACCTGGCACCTGGTTTGGTCACTACCAGACCAGTCTATCATTTGGGGCTCTAATTGGGGAATCCTTGGATTTCCACATAGATATGATGGACCTAGACCTCTAGTGGATTCCTCACTCTGCCATCACTGGTCACTCCCAACAGGAACATCATAAGCCCTCTTATGGGCCTCTTAGGACCTTGCCTTCAATATAGAACAGCAATGGTATGGACTGCCCCACTCTCAGAAGGGAGGCTGTACAACCAGTACCTGGCTTCTTAACACCATCATCATTTTCACTTGGAGGCCCTGGTGTCATGGAGTATTCATTTGTATGACAGCTGGCAGACACTGAGTTATCTGTGACAAAGTGGATGGAACTAACTGGTCTGTTATATAAAATTATCCATGATTTCACATTTCTTGTCACCATCTTGCTAACCAATGAATCTATTCAAGCCAGAATAAATTCTAATTTGGCTTATTCACCTAAGCCACATGTGAGATTCTGAGTAAATTTTCCAATCTCAGCCTTGTTCTATGTATAAGGTTAAGAATGCAACATATTATTTTGACTTATTTTATGTTTTAGAATAGTAATTTGAATTAATTAATTTTCAGGTAGTGGGAAAATATTTTCCCCCTAAAGAAACCACAGTTTGTGTTCAAGTTTGAGCCAACTTAAGTTCTCTTTGGGTAAAAGCCAACTCAAAATGTCTCAAGTTTCTGACATTAAAAAAAAAAAAAAACACAACACAGGAAATTTAAGACCACCTAGTGATTTTTAATATCACAGGGAAAAGTTTCATTGATTCTTAATATCTTTTTCCCTTTAGAAAAATAGATTTAAAATGCTAATGAAGTCCAGTCCCATCTTCCTTTGAAAATGAAAAAGGAAATGGGGACACAGTGTTCATTTAATGATGGGTATATAAAAATGAAAAGCATCCTAGGGAGCAAGAGTGGTGATGTAAATCTTTTAAAATGAGGATATTAAAGACTTTTTCTTGACATGCTAAAGGCAATGTGAACTGGGAATAATTACAATGTGAGGATAAAAACCTGAACTGTTTTGTTGGGGTAGATCAGAGCTGTCTCTACTTTTCCTAATTGGGGCTCAAATAAATGATTACATATGCGCCAAATGTTTACATTTTATTTTTTGATAAAATTTAAATTTACCAGGTGATCCTTTTTCAAAAGGAGTTTCAGTGTCCACCATCTTTAGAACACTGTACCTTCTTTCGTTTCTTAATAGTTTTGTATTGTGTGCCCTCAGCCAGATGTGGCACTACCCAGCCCCTCTGGCTAGTTTTATAACTGCACTTTTGGTCTCCTTCAGCAGTGGATTCGTAATGCCGGCACTAAGCCCCAGTGATAACCCTGGAGGCAAAATAAATAGATAAATAAATAAATAAAATAATTTTTGACATTTTCCCTTCAATTTCATAGTATCTTAAAGTTTCCTTTTGACCAACTGGCTGATGTAAGTGTTTTTACTTATTTATTTTTATTTACCAAAACTATGCTCATGTCTGGCTTATGGTTGATGAATGGAATTGAACCTGAAACTCTGAAGCCTCAGACCTGAAAGTTTTTGCATTGCATGGACATTATGCTATCTCCTTCATACTACTGTGTTAGCCATAAGACACTAATAAAAACACTGCATTTCCTTTTTATAAATATTTTTTTAAAAAAATCACTTATTTTTTTTTTAGAGCAGGGGTTAGGAAAATCAAATATAAAATGGTTTGGTATGGATTACATGCAGAATTGTAGTGACATTTTTTTTCTGTAATGCCTGTAACATCTAACTGAGTTGGTACATAAGTTTTAGGTGGTGCTAGCTAAGCACGTGATGTGTTAATACTAATGAATGGAATTGACATCATTCTCCAGAACTGAATAATGGGCTCATGCAAACACATTTTGTTGGAGGAAACCACAAATGGAGTAGAAACTCCACCAACAGGAAACATTCACAATTTGTGGTGGGTGGCATGACCGGATCAGGAATTGCTGTCACTACTTTCCCATCCCCTCCTTTCACATCAGACTATTTTTGTTGGTTTAAGTTGACATAATATCAAAGCTGAATCAAGTGTTAATAATTCTAGCTGAACGGCATCGATCTGCTTGGTCCAAGGATAAGCGCGTTAAGAGAGGGTATAAAAAGAAGAGCCTTATCATTCTTTCAGTTTATACAGGTACTATAATCATCAGCTTTGCTGGGGGCACTGGACAGAAGATTAATGTATTCCTGTGTAAGTTCTTTTCCATTTTCATAATGTCTGTAATGACACTGTTTCGCTTCTGGAAAATTCAGTGACTGAGTCTTATCTTTAGTTTTCTTTGGGGATGTCACCATTAGCAGTTGAGAAAGCTTTCACATTAACTACCAGTTTGAAGGAAGTTAAGTAAATCTAACTCACAGAAGTGCTCGTTTTCATTTAATGTTTTAAAAAATCGTGATCTTAATACAAAGATGTGTGTTTAAAACATTATCTACAAATGCTCATGTGATAGATTCATCCTGGCATGAGGCCAGACCTGCCCACAAAAGTGAAAAGAGAACATTTTGTATTCTACCTGCCAGGTGAGAATTTGAGTCAGACAAACCTTCCAGACCAGTGTTTTTGGAGGCAGAGAGCCAATGAGAAATTTAAACTGTAGTAGTTCTTCCTCCTTAATATAATGTATGAAATAATGACAGCGTATAATATGGATGGCTTTTAACTTCAAGATCTGGTTCTAAAGTTCAAATAAACTATCTAGGAGAAAACTAGCAAATTCAGAGCATAACTCTTGGAGTTATGCTCTGTTGTTATGGCCCACAGCTTTGGCTTTGGAGAGGCCTTTGGTGACATTTAGTATTTCTCCACTGAGACTCCTAGTAGCACAGTCTGAAGAGCTCTGTTAGGTGTTAGGATATTTCATTTCGTTAAAACATTCCTTCTCTTATTAGCATTCCAAAATTTGCCTAATGGTGATAGAATGTGATTGAATTAATAAAAAGTTTTCTGAGAGATCACTCAATTCATTGGGTCCTTTGCAAAATCAGTATTTAATTTAACTGTATTCTGAAACAACTGTTTCAAAATGGGTGTGTATTATGAAACTTAACATTTTGTGACAGTTTTGAATTTTAAAAATCCACTTGAAAATTATGATGGGTTTGGTGATTCTCATTGTTTAAATGATTTCCTAATCACATCCATGCTATAAAAAAAACTTTTAATGCTAAATACATCTTATTGCTGAGGGCTGGCAAGTGGCTCACCCAATAGAATACACCTGCTACCATCAGAAGATCCTGGGTGGGAGCCCAGGTTTACCATATGGGATGGCCTGCAGGGGTGAGGGTGGGAGTGAAGGAGCTTTTCCACCGGTGGAGAGATGCTACAGGGCCTCTCTCTGTTTCTATCTAGAGGGAAGAAAAATGGCCACCAGTTATGTTGGGGTCATGCAGGTACTGAGCCACAGTGATAACCATGATCCATGATGGAGTGGGGGGAAAGAAGAGAGAAAGCAAGATCTTGCTTTTCATCACAATTATGGAAGGAGTCTCAGATTCAGTAAACTGCATAAATGTTGATACTGTATAAATGTCAGTACTCATGTATCAGCACCTGACTTGCAAACCATTATTTCCCAGTAAAATGACTTAAAGATAAATAAAATTAAAAAAAAAACTTACTTTAACTTAAGTATTACACTCTACTGAGCAAAACAAGCCTTGTTTTTGATTGCTCACAACAATGACAATTTTTTATTGATTTAATAATAATCAACAAGACCGTAGAATAAGAGTGGTACCATTCTACACAATTCCCTCCACTAGAGTTCCACATACCATACCCCCCATTAGAATCTTTCCTATTATTTTTCTTTTTTTTTTTTCTCCAGGGTTATTGCTGGGGCTCGGAGCCTCTACTATGAATCCATTGCTTCTGGCAGCCATCTTTCTTGCTATTGCTGATGTTGTGTGGTTGTCAGACAGAACAGAGAGAAATAGAGAGGAGGGGAAGACAGAGAGGGGAAGAGAAAGACACCTCCAGACCTGCTTCACTGTTTGTGAAGTGACCCCTCTGCAGGTGGGAAGCAGGGGGCTAGAAATGAGATCCTTGAGCCAGTCCTTGTGCTTCACACTATGCACACTTAACCTGGTGCGGTACCACCTGACCCCCCGGATTTCCTATTCTTTATCCCTCTGGGAGTATGGACAATTTTCCCATCAACTCTATTTGAAAAGGTGATCAGAAAAATGAAAAATTAAGTAAATGGCTTCCAAGAGGATTGGATTCCTAGTGCCAGCATCAAGCCCCAGCAATAACCCTGGAGGAAAAAAATTCCAAATACAAGTGTCTGAAACAATATGGTGAATTGGTGGATTTAGAAGCTCAAAGTTCATTATTTTTATCTTTCTTCATGACTATCTTACAGTAACTGTTCTCCATACTTCCAGAGCTCCAAGTATTACTATTTTGTCAAAATGAATAATTTCTTCCTTTGGAATATATTGTTTTCTAAATTCTTTAACATTTTTTATATTGAATTCTTCCTAATTAGAATCTAGGACCCAAGTGGGCAAAGATACTTGTGTTTTGTTTTTTTTTTATAAAAGATTTTTTCTTTCTATCTTTTTTTTACTATTGGATAGACACAGCAAGTAACTGAGAGGGAAGAGGGAGACAGAGAGGGAGAGAGACAGAGAGACACCTGCAGCCCTGCTTCAACACTCGTGAAACCTTCCCCCTGAAGGAGGGGACCAGGGGTTTGAACCTGGGTCCTTGCACAATGTAATGTGAATGCTCAACCAGCTGTGCCACAGCCTGGCCCCAAGATACTTATGTTTTTGTTTTACTGTTTTTCCCCAGTAATTATTATCTTCTATGTAGCGAGTACTAAGTAGATTTGTGGGATTACTGAATGTTGCATATATCTTATTGGCCAAAGTTGGACTGCATGCCCTTTCCTAAAGCCAATCATTAGACAGAGATGATATCTATGATTGGTTATGACCCTCAGAGTTTATGTGACCTGAGTCACATAATATAGGCAGAATATAGACTCAGAACAAACTGAGCCCCCAGCCTCATGAAAAAATGTCAAGCAACTGTTAGGCTGGTAGAACACAGAAGTCAGCATTTGTAGTAGGTTTTTATTATAGGCAAGCTAGTAAAGAAACAAATACTATTTAAAGAGCAACAACAGTTTGCTTTTTTCTAGCCCATAAAAAAGAATGAGAACACCACTGGATGAGGTGAGGTGACTGAATCATGCAGCTTGAGACTGCCTGACTGTTTTGTTTGTATTCTATCTAAGGCTTTACACATGGCCAATGCAGTGTTAGCATTTTAATTAAATGGCACGGTACAATTTTGTTTTGCTTGTTTTCATTTTTTTTATATATTCCCAGGAATGTTAAATTATGCCATCAGAAACTATTATTAAAAATTACTCCGGGGAAAAAATCTTTCTCAGATATTTTACTTTTAATTATCATCATTCAAATTTATCTTTTGAAGAAAGGGAGGTGACACAATGGTAGAGTGGGGAGAAGGCTGAACTTGCAAGCTTGGGGTCCTGAATTCAAGCCCAGGCCTCACATATGCCAGAGGACTGTTCTAGTTCTCACACAAATAATTGAGTATTTTTTGAAAAATAAAAATAAAACTTATTTTTTCTAGATTTAAGCCTGGTCATCCAGTGGCAAACTGTTTAAATCCTGATTCTATTACCTAGTGTATTTGCTATAGTTTATGAGTAGGGATTTTTCTTTTTACCAGAGCACTGCTCAGCTCTGGCTTATGGTGGTGTGGGGGATTGAACCTGGGACTTTGGAGCCTCAGTCATGACAGTCTGTTTGCATAACCGTTATGCTATCTACCCTCCACTCTGATTAGGGAATTTTTAAAAAAAACATATTGGAAAATTAAATAACAATCTTAGATAGTTGAGAAACTTGTTTCTTTGCCACTGACCTTCTATGTTTCTGTCTTATATACTTTCATCATAAAAGCTTTTGTTAAATGTTTTAATGTACAATGATAGGGACTTCAGTAATGTGCAGATTGACTGGTAGATTAAACACAAAGAAAGACAGATTTTCTTCCTTTGGGATTTACAATTCTGTCTACAGAATTTCATTTTATGTTTAAGTCAGAAACTCTTAATGATTAATAAGTAAGTTATGGATGGTTGATCATATCTGCTAGATATTCCCAGACACATTTTCAACCCCCCCCTTTTGAACATGAAATCTATAATTTTCTGTTATGTTTTTATTTCATTCTCTATGATTTTGAAAAGGCTTCAAACTTAATTCAACAGTCTTGATGGCATTCTTTTTAGAACATGAGACACATTTTGAAGGGCCAATTCTTTTCCCTTACTTTGGGGTGTAGGACTTCACCAATATTTTGCTTTGGACAACCTGAGAATTTGTTCCCTAGCAACTAAGGTAGACGCCAGAAAAACGTTGAGTAGTACTACCCTCATTACCATGTATTAGCAAGGTTTTACCACACTGAACTTCAGATTGTTTTCCTTGAGCATTTAGAATAGATCATATCCTGTAATAATTAGGCACATGGGCTTTTGAGCACACCTGCTTGAATTTGAGCTCTGGTTCTTCCTCTTATTAGCTCTGTGATCCCTTAGAGTCTACACAATGGGAGTAATAATAGTATTGATTTCATAGCACTGTTGTGGAAGTTATATGTGATAATGCTCCAAGAGGTACTTAAGCATAGAGCTGGGCACATCAAAAACTGTAGCTGAAATAGTGTTATATAGAGAGGTATGAGATTAGAGTGAGGAGACTTATAAAGGTGGGGGGAAGGTTTCCAACATATGTTAGGAATACTGGGAAATTACTGAGTGTTCTACCAGTGGTTAAGTTGTTACTTACATGTGATTTTTGCACATGACACTTGCTATTATATTCAGCTGCAGTAGTTCCACACTTATGACAAGAGATGGATGGCAACTGCACTTTAGAGGGTGTGTCAACACTAGGCAGCCTCTGTGCTTATCTGAACTTTGCCCTTGGTTCCTGACATGTGCTTATAAAGAGATGTTTCTCTAGGCCCCAGAAACAGCCCATAAACTCACCTTTGATGCCCTTTGGTATGTCTAACATTCAGGCACTTCCCATTCATTTTACTCTGTCTGCTTATTTCCTCCCTATATAAACATCAACTGTGTATTCTAGCTTGCATCTCAGTGGGCTTTTGCCTAGTAGGGCAAAAGTTAAGTTGTTGATTTTTCAGATCTTGAGGTTATCTGTTGCTGACTGTGCTAAGATCTATCCTGTGTGTTTTGTTCTCATGCAGGACCTTGCTCAGTAAAGAACTCAGCAGCTTCTCTTTGAAAAGAGACAGTGAAGTGTTTGTGTAGGTCTGAATTGTGGGTTTGTCACATGTCTTAGGGCAAATGGTTAAAACAAACATGTCATAATTTATGTACAAGGATGTTTATTGCAGTATTATTTGTAATAGTGAAACACTGAAAACAGACTGAATGTCTTTCAACCTGAGAATGGTTAAATGAATTATGGCATATCCTTAAGATGAAATACTTACTAAGTAGACATCAGAAAGAATGAGGCAGGTCTATACATAGTAGTGTAAGTGCTTTTCTATAATATGTTTTTGGTTGGATAAAAGAAAATTGAAGAACAATGTGCATAATACAACCCTTTTCTTCTTTATGTAAGTATGTATATATGTGCAAACCCAAAGAAGGTCCACAAGTCCTTTAATTAAACTGTTAAAGAGGTTAGCAAGGGGCAAGGTGATAGCAGCCCGGTAGGGATGACAAATTACCATGCATCAAGAATTGGGTCCAACCCTTTGTCCCTCCCTCTAGGGAGAAATTTCAAGAATGGTGAATCAGTGCTTGCAGTGTCTCATTTTCTTTCTAACAAAAGAATGGCGGGAGGGGGGCAGGAAACTAGTCACCTAGATCAGTGACTTTATCCAGTAGGCACTAAGCCCCAGGAAGTGGGGGGGAATTGATACTGTTGCGCATTGGGGAAAGGGTGGTGCAGATATATCGTTAAGTGTTTCATTTTATATGATTCTACTGTTTGAATGATTCACAGAAAATGGAATTGATTTTATGGTATTACAAATTAAGCTTATCAAGTAAAAGCTGGTACTTTATGTCAATTATCAGCTATCTATTACTTTTAAAAATATGAGAAAACATTTCACATCTAAGCTGTTTCCATTTATTATCTGGATCTTATGATAAAAATTAATTTAATGGTCTTGAAATCAAAATTCTATTTGGTTCCAATTTATATTTCAAGATAAAAGATTAAAATAGTATTAATAATAAATAAATATTAACTTTCATGGAAATATATATATATATATATATACATATATTTATTTTTTCCCCCAGGATTATTGCTGGGCTCGGTGCCTGCACCATGAATCCACCGCTCCTGGAGGCCATTTTATCCCCCTTTTGTTGCCCTTGTTGTTGTAGCCTCGTTGTGGTTATTATTATTGCCATTGTTGATGTTGTTCGTTGTTGGATAGGACAGAGAGAAATGGAGAGAGGAGGGGAAGACAAAGAGGGGGAGAGAAAGATAGACACCTGCAGACCTGTTTCACCGCCTGTGAAGCGACTCCCCTGCAGGTGGGGAGCTGGGGGCTCGAACCGGGAACCTTACGCAGGTCTTTGCGCTTTGCGCCACATGCGCTTAACCTACTGTGCCACCACCCAACCCCCGGAAATAATTTTTATAAAAAATAAGGAGAAAAAACTTTTCATACACCATTCATAAATTTAAGACTCAAAAAGTATTTAAAGATCTTATTTATTTGTCCTATTGAGAGATAAAAAGAGAAAGACACAGAGAAAGACCAGAGCACTGCTTACCTCTGGCTTACGGTGAAGCTTGGGACTGAACCTGGGATCTCAGAGCCTCAGGCACAAAATTATTTTGCATATATTTTATGCTATCTCTCCCGATCTAAATTTAAGATTTAAAGGGATATTTGTTTGTGAGGAAATATATCAGGAAACACTTATACAAAAAAAAGGGCTCTGTGTGCAAGAAGTATAGTGAATATTGGGATACAGTTTGGGAAAGTCTGTCACCTGGCATATCAATGCCAGACAAGTAGACAGGGTGCTTTAACACACTCTCTTGCGCTTTCTCTCTCTCTCTCTGTGTGTGTGTGTGTGTGTGTGTGTGTGTTTAAGAAAAATAGGGAGGGAGAGAGAGATAAAGGAGAGAGGAGAGAAAGATTCAAAGAGAAAAGGAGGGGGTAGTGGGGAGACAGAGATTGACTTTCTCTTTTCTCCTGCCCCTGTATTCTCGGTGAAATCTGAGGAGGTGAACTCTCTGAGAAAACCCAACCATGGAAAATGGCAAAAGTTATCAAAATGCAAAAACTTGAGCTTTCCAATTTTGGGTTCCACATGTAGAAAGTATGGAAGCTACCTACCCATCTTAACAACAAGAAAAATATCTGAACAGACTGAAAAATCATCAACTTTTTAAAAAAATAGTATTTATTTATTTACTTAGGATAGAGTCAGAGAGAAATTCAGAGGGGGAGATAGAGAGGGAGAGAGACAGAAACACACCTGCAGCCCTGCTTCACCACTCAGGAAGCTTTTTTCCTCTGCAGGTGGGAACCAAGGGCTTGAATCTGAATTCTTGCACACTGTAATGTGTGTGCTTAATCAGGTGCACCACCTCTTGGCTCCTCATCAACTCTTCTTAAACCCATAAAGGAAGTGTGGTCACAGGGCAAAACCCCTCTCCCCAAATCAGAGATACCGATAGACTAATACAGTTAATCACAACTTACTGTATCTGAAACTCACAACTGAAACTTCCTCAGGAGCCAGTTCTGGGATAGGAAAACCTGAGATACAAGTGACGAATTGATAGAGGCTCTGTGTGAACAATTCTGAGAGTTAAAAACTCCAGGAGGCTAACAAGAGGGACATAAGTTTTTGTGAATTATAGCTCTTGGATCTCTAGCAATCAAAATCCTTTCATGCTGTTGGTAAGGGGAAAGGATTGGGAATAATTTTGAAAGAATCTTGGTCCATACTCCCAGAGGCAGAGAAATGTTAGGAGAAAATGACTAAAGGACTCTGAAACTCAACTCCATCAGGACACAGAGCGGGGAGAAGAAAAAAGGAAGGATATTTGGAAGTCATAATAGGAGTATCTGTAAGTTAACATGGAAGAATAGGCAGGGCTATAGAAAAAAAAATGGGAAAACATAGATCAATAGACAGATAGTTATCAACTCTTCTATTTCAAAAATAGAAATAGTCAAATCATATCTGTGACATTGGGAGAGCCACTGCAGTTTCTAATGGAGGGAATGGGGACACAGGACTCTGATGGTGGGAACAGTATGGAATTGTACCCATTATTTAGTAATTTTATAAATCACAAAAAGGGCACTAGAGAATTCTGTTCTTTTTAACATGTATCTTTGTAGGAGAAACTAGTAAAGGAGAGCCTAACCCAATGTAGTCCTACCAAAGACTAACTGACCTGGGAGGAAATACTCAACTCTAGCTGGCTCTAGTCTACCATGTGGGATGAGGAAAATTACCCAACCCCACCTAGTCCTAGCCACATTTCTCACCCAACAAGAGTGGGAGGAAAAAGAACTGAGAAACACATGAACACCACAGTCTCAGAGTCATGGGTTCACTTTAAATGCTTGTACCTAGTCACAGAGTTAAAAAAAAAATTCCTTTGCCCTACAACTTATTATCAAATTGCTAAAAATCTACCCATAATTCTCTTTACCTACTACATCACATATAATTATCAAGAAAATATTACAAGTTATACTAGGAGACAAAGAAATTTAAAAGATAGTTGGAAGAGAAAGAATAAATATTGGGGCCAGGTTCAAGTATGTTATGAATGTTGGAATTATTAGACCAGGAGCTATAAATATGTCTGATTAATATGTTAAAACATGCTGTGATGGATAAAATGGACAGCACTGAAAAATGTATTGGGGGTGTTGAAAGGTAGTTCACCTAGTGGAGTGTATAATGTGCAAGGGGCAAGGTTTGAGCTCTAGTGCCACATGGGCGCAGCAACATGACATGGAGGGAAATTCCACAAATGGTGGAATGGTGGTTAAGTGTCTCTCTTCCTCTCTCTGTCATTTTTAAAGTTATGGAATAGCAAAAACTCAAAAGAAACCAGGAGGGGGAAAAAAAGCTTTACTTATAAAGACAGAGGGGGCAGGTATAACAGATCTCTCCTTAGAAATTATGCAAGCAAGAAGAGGGTGTAGTAAAACATTTAGTGTTAAGAGACAAACATCTAGATCTATACACTCTCTGAAATAATTTTTCAAATGAAGTGAAAACTTTCTCAGACAACCAAATTTTAAATTAGTGGATTGCTTTTAAGTCTGACTCGCAAGAAATGTTAAAAAGGAATAATCAGAAAGAAGTGAAGTAATATGGAATGGATTCAAAACTTAGATTTATATAGAGAAAGATTGCACCAGAGAAGGAATGAGGAATCAGGAAAAGTAAATTTTTCGTGTTTTTATTTTCAATTGGCCTAACAAGTAGCTGTCTTATAAGTAACAATAATAATAATACAGTGTTTGACAAGCTATACTTACATAGAAATATGTATTTATATATATCTACGCTTTTGCATAAATGAAAATAACTGAATGACAGTAATAATATAGGACATGAGGAATTATTCTGATATTATAAGACATCTGTCCAATGTATGAAATAAGTACAGTATTATTTGATAGTGGCCTTGTATTAGTTGTGTGTATTGTAAACTCTAGAAAAACCATTAAAAATGTGGGGGTGTTTTTGTTTTGTTTTGTTCTTTGACTGCAGGGTTATCACTGGGGGCTAGGTGCCTGCACCACAAATCCACTGGTCCTGGAGTCTTTTTTTCCCCCTTTTGTTGCCCTTGTTGTTTTATCGTTAGTGTGGTTATTATTGTTTTATCATTGTTGCGGTTATTATTATTGTTGTTACTGATGTCCTTGTTGTTGAATAGGGCAGAGAGAAAATGGAGAGAGGAAGGGAAGACAGAGAGGGGGAGAGACTTGCTTCACCACTTGTGAAGCAACCCCCCCACCTCCTGCAGGTGGGGAGCTGAGGGCTTGAACCCAGAAAAATGGCTGCCAGGAGTAGTGGATTCATCATGCAGGCACTGAGCCCCAGCAACAACTCTAGTGTCAATAATAATTTTTAAAAAAGGAAAGGGAAGGAAAGAAACAAAATGAAATAAAATATGAAATCAAAGACACATATGGATTAAAAGCAAATGGAAACAAATACCATGCTATCACTAAGTAACAGAAAGCAGGGATAGTTATATTAATTTCAGATTGAGTAGACTCAATAGTGTCTGGGGGTCAGGCAGTGGAGCACCTGGATAAAAGCATGTGTTACCATGCACAAGGATCCTGGTTCAAGCCTCTGGTCCATACCTGCAGGGGGAAGGCTTCATGTGCAATGAAGCAGTGTTGCCAGTGTCTCTCTCCCTCTCTAGTTCCCCTTCTCTCTCTCTCAATTTCTTTTTTTCAAACTTTTTCTTAGTGATTTAATAATGATTAACAAGATCGTAAGATGACAGGGGTACAATTCCACACAGTTGCTAACATCAGAGTTCTGTGTCCCATCCTTCTACTGGGAGCTTCTCTATTTATCCCTCTGGGAGCATGGAGCAGAATTCTTTATGGGGTGCAGAAGGTGGGAGGTTTGGCTTCTGTAATTACTTGTCTACTGAAAATGGATGCTGGCAGTTTGATCCATACCAGTCTATTTCTACTTTCCCTAGTATATTTCCACTTCTTCTCTGGAGAAGTGTAATTCTGGGATACACTGGTGAGGCTGTCTGTCCAGGGAGGTTAGGATGGCATCTTCGTAGCGTCTGCAACTTGGCAGGTGAAAGGTGGTAAAATATAAAGCAAATTGTTCAACAAACAGGCTCCCAAAGGTGGGAACAGGATAAATGAAACTAGAGATCTCTGTATGGGAGGAAGCTGGGAAGTCTTTTGCTATGTTCCATGTGGCCCATGACTGCCTAAGCCTGATCGCTAGCATGCAAGTGGACTAAAAGTATTGTCTGGGAAGATGTCCCTGTCAGTCCCCTGTCAGTCTAGTATCACAGTCGGTGGTCACAGCTGGGAACATTCTAGGCTGCACTCATTTAAGGACTAGTCTTCCTTGAGTGGCACAGTAGGTCAGCCCAGTCTCCCTTGGGAGAGAGGGACAGTCCCTACCACTGCTGCTCTACAGTGTTTCCTCTCCATTTTTTTCTGTCCTATCAAATGAAATAAAGTTAATTTAAAAAGTAATTCTTTAAAAAAAGTAAATAATATTATTGGAGAGTAAGAAGAATATTATTTAGTTTTAAAGAAGATGCAATGGTCTTTAATGTATATATTCCTAATGACAGAATGTCAAGCTACAGAAGACAAAAACTGACAGAACTACACATTGAAATAGACGAACACTTATAATTGGGGACTCCAACATCCCTCTATCAAAAATACATTGATAGAGAAGGCAGAAAACTGGCAATTTGCTTCTCTATCCTAACAAGTGAAAAGTTCAACAGAAGAAAAGGTCAACAAGAAAATCAGTTGAACTTACAACATTACTAATAAACTATCTATGATAGCAACAGAAGACTATAGGTTCCTCTCAAGGACACATAGAACATTCACAAATTCAGACCAACTTAAAAAAATTTAAGAGAATGCAATCACAGAGTATCAGCTCTGAGATCACAATAAAATTAAACTAGAGATCAACTGCATAAGGATAACTGGGAAATAATTAACTATGTTGAAATTACATAATATATTTTGGGTTAGCACATGAGTGAAGGCAATAATCTCAAGAGACTGTTAAAAAAATATTTTAAGGGGGCCAGGCTAAGTGCAAATCTCAAGGATCCCAGTTCAAGCCATGGCTCCCCACCTGCGGGGCAGAGGAGAAGGAGGTGGTTGCTTTTTGCAAGCCAGTGAAGCAGGTCTGCTGTTGTCTTATCTTTCTCTTCCTCTCTCCATCTTCCCTTCCTCTCTCTATTTCTCCCTGTCCTTTACAACAATAGCAGCAGCAACAACAAGAATAATAATAGAAGAAAGATGGCTGCCAGAAGCAGAGGATTCCTGGTGCAGGCACCAAGCCCCAGTGATAACCCTGGAGGCAAAAAATATCTATATCTGTATTACACACACACACACACACACACACACACACACACACAAAAACTGGGCCAGTGGTGGTGCACCTAGCTGAGCACATGTCACAATGCACAAAGACCCTGGTTTGAGCAGTCCCCACCCGCATGGAAAAGCTTTGCAAGTGGTGAAACAATGCTGCAGGTGTCTCTATTTCCCTCTTCCTCTCAATTTCTGGCTGTCTCATCTTATAAGTAAAGATGATAAAAATATTTTAAAACTAAATGAAAATCAAAATATCAAAGTTTCTGGGATTCAGCAAAAGCAATACCTAGGGAGGAATTTATAGCAGTGAATGTATGTATCAGAAAAGAAGATAACATTAAAGTTTATTATCTAGGTTTCTACTTTAGTAAACCAGAAAAAGGAGAACAAATTTAATACAAAGTAGAGAGAATAGCAAATTATAGCAGAAATAAATGAACCTACAAGTAGGATATCAATAAAAAAAATAAATAACAAAACTCTGGAAGGCCCTAGATATACTTCCAGACACCACCATAAACCAGAGCATAAAAGTAGAGTTCTGGCTTTTATTTCTCATTAAAATAAATACATATTTTAAATAATCAACAAAACCAAGGCCTTTGCAATGGTCAATAAAATAGACAAGCTTCCTCAGGCAGGCTTAGGTAACGAAAGGAGGGAGAGTATAAATTCCAAAATGTAAGAAATGAAAGGGGGACATTACTATAGATTTTAGAGGCATTAAAGAGATAATACAGGAGTGCTATGAACAATAATTTGATAACTAAGGTGGAAGGGACCAATTTTTTTGAATGACACAGCCTGCCAAAGTGTACATAAGTAGAAACAAGTTATCTGGATAGGCCCTTATCTATTAAATAACTTAATCAGTAATTAGTGATCTTTAGTAACAAAAAACATTAGGCCCAGATGGTCTTACTACTAAAGTCTACCAAATATTTAAGGAGGAAATTACTCTATTTCTCTATAGTTTCTTTTAGAAGATAGAGTGTGAGAGAAAACTCCCTAAGTCACCCTTTGAGGACTGAATTGTCTTATCACCAAGACCAAAGATATTCAGAGAAAAGAAAACCTTAGAACATTATCCTTCATTAATAGGTATATAAAAATCCTCAAGTAAATATTAGCAAACTAAAATCAATAATAAATATGTCAATGAGCAAATGGTGTTTAATCTAGTTATGCAAGACTGTTCCAACATTTAAAATAAATCAGTGAATTAACTCAATCTACTAATAGACTTTAAAAGGAAAAAAAATCACATGACCATATTAAAATTTGAGAAAAATCATCTGACAATATCCAAAGCCTATTCATGGGAGGGGAAAAAAAAAAAACCTCCCTGAAAAAAAAATTTAAAAAACTTCCTGTAAACTATTACTACAAGGGAGTGTCATTATCTTGATAAAGAATATCTACAGGGAGTTGGGCTGTAGTGCAGCAGGTTAAGTGCACCTGGCGCCAAGTGCAAGGACCGGTGTAAGGATCCCGGTTTGAGCCCCTGGCTCCACACCTGCAGGGGAGTCACTTCACAAGCGGTGAAGCAGTTCTGCATGTGTGTCTATCTTTCTCTCCCCCTCTCTGTCTTCTCTTCCTCTCTCCATGTCTCTCTGTCCTATCCAACAACGACGACATCAACAACAATAATAACTACAATAATAGAAAACAACAAAGGTAACAAAAAGGGAAAGTAAATATAAAAAATATATATCTACAGGGAGTTGGGCGGTAGCACAACGGGTTAAGCGCATGTGGCACAAAGTGCAAGGACCAGCAGAAGTATCCAGGGGATCCAGGTTCGAGCCACGGCTCCCCACCTGTAGGGGAATCACTTCACAAGCAGTGAAGCAGGTCTGCAGGTGTCTATCTTTCTCTCACCCACTCTGTCTTCCCCTCCTCTCTCCATTTCTCTTTCCTAGCCAACAACAACATCAATAACAACAACAATAATAACTACAACAACAATAAAAGGCAACAAAAGGAAAATAAATATAAAAAAATAATAAAAAATCTACAAAAAAACTCTAGTCAACATCACACTTAATAATAAAAAGCTACAGGCAGCAAGAATATATTTCCAAAAGGACTGTTACTCAAAATATAGAAAGAACACTTAAAATAACAAGAAAGCATGCAACTGAATTAAAAATTAAAACAATGATCACAAAAAACACCTCACCAGGCGGCTGGGTGTTATTGTAGCGGATTAAGTGCACATGGCACAGATCTCTAAGACTGGCTTAAGCATACCAGTCCAAGCCCCCGGCTCCCCACCTGCAGAGGGTCACTTCACAAGCTGTGAGGCAGGTCTGCAAGTGTCTATCTTTCTCTCCTCCTCACTGTCTTCTCCTCTCTCCATTTCTCTCAGTCCTACCCAACAACAATAGCAATAACAACAATAATGATAAACAACAAGGGCAACAAAAGGGGAAAAAATAGCCTCCAGGAGCAGTGGATTCTAGTGTAGGCACCAAGCCCCAGAGAAAACTCTGAAGGGGAAAAAAAAAAAAAAAACTCACCAAAGAAGATATTGAAGTAGCACATTAAAACAACCAATGGGATATGATAACATATGTCAAGATCCAGCCTGCTGATAACAATGACAAGCCTGTAGTTCTACAGGAACTATCTTCCACTGCTGGTCGGGAATACAAAATGGTATTCTTTGAAGATCGTTTCACAGTCTTTTGTAAAATCTAGCCATATTCTGCATGAAATCTGCTTCTTGGAATTTTCTCAAAAGATTGAAATAAATTTTCATGTAAACATGAAAACCTGAACACAGGTGCTTTTTATCAATAGGAATTTTATTTATAAGTGCTGAAATCTGAAGGTACTCATATTATTTACTAGATGACACAGGCGGATCATGAACTATTATTCAGTAGCAAAAAGAAATGAGCTGTCAAACTTTTCAAAGACAAAGAGAAGCATGAGAGTGGTAATGTTTCATTTTTTACTGTAATATTTCTGTTTAAGCATCTCTTATGAGAGAAAGCTAATTTTTATATGTAGAAAAACTAAATTATATGGACACATTTCTCTAATTTACCCCATTAGTTCAACACTAAGGATTAAAAATAATTAAGTGGGCTCAGCAAAATAGCTCACCTGGATAGTGCCCTTGTTTTCTTATGTGTTTGACCCATGGCCAACTTCTTTTAATATTGTGGTATCTTTCCTTCTCTCTCTCTCTCTCTCTCTCTCTCTCTCTCTCTCTCTTTGTCTCTCTCTCTCTGTGTATATGTGTGTGTGTGTGTGTATGAAAACCTTGACCAGAAGTATAGTAAAAATCCCAGCAACAATGACAAAAAATAAATATATTGGTAAAAAAATATATATATATATATTAAAAAACACTATGCAAATACTCATACCATAATTTCTTTACCCTGACCTTTTGAAACTGTCTCTCCAAACATGATCATTACTTACTCCTTTTTATTTTCCTTTTCTTCTCTCTCTCTCCCTCTGATTATACTGCCACCAGTGTCATCTCTGAGGCTCAGCACCTGCATAACAAATCAACCACTCCCAGTGACCATTATGTCCATTCCCAGTGACCATTACATTCATTCCCAGTGACCATTACGTTCATTCCCAGTGACCATTACGTTCACTCCCAGTGACCATTACGTTCATTCCCAGTGACCATTACGTTCATTCCCAGTGACCATTATGTTCATTCCCAGTGACCATTACGTTCATTCCCAGTGACCATTACGTTCATTATGCTTTTTCTCCTCCCCCTTCCCCATCTCCTCCTCTTTCCCCTTCTTATATTTGATTTTGATAGAACAGAAAGAAATTAAGAAGGGAGGGGGAAATGGAGAAAGAAAGGAAGATATCTATATCACTGCTTCACTGCTCATCAAGTTTCCCCACTGCAGGAGTCCTGTACATGGTAGCATGTGCACTCTACTGGGTATGTTATTGCCAGGCCCCTCAGTATCCCCATTAACAGTTTAATTACTAGTCTTGTGGACCTTTTTTGATTATGCACATGCACACACATTTATATACAAAAGAAACTGACCATATCATACACTATAATATATAGTAGTAAATACAAACAGTTGTGCTACTGTCTGGCCCCACTTACTTAAAACACAGCGTATATATTTTTTCAAAAACTAGAATAAAAAAACCCATACTAATTGCTCCACAATGAACCCACAGACAGACCATATAAATTATTATTTCAGACCTGGAATCTGGGCTCCAGAAAAATGATTAAACTTGCCAACAT
Organism: Erinaceus europaeus; assembly: GCF_950295315.1. Taxonomy (NCBI): domain Eukaryota; kingdom Metazoa; phylum Chordata; class Mammalia; order Eulipotyphla; family Erinaceidae; genus Erinaceus; species Erinaceus europaeus. Next base: position 54,015,763 of record NC_080180.1, on the reverse strand, counting down.
CTGAAACTGCATTCCTAGTGACTAGAAGCTGGTGAATCAGCAACCAATTGGACTCCTAAGCCTTTTCTCTCCCTTCAAGGCCTTGTCATTCAAGATAGAACACTCAAACTGACACAAAGAAAATAGAGAAATTCAAATGGAGGCCATGCAGGGAAAGAATACAGCTCTACGTGTACTATTAATAAAGAAACCCAACAAACAACTAAAATTGCTCAGACACAGCAAGGGAGGAGTAGAAGAAAGAAAAGCACTTGAGGTTAACATTATGCCAACTAGCCTTTGAAAATGAGAGCTGGGTGAAAGAATAAGGGAGATTGGATTGCATGAAAAAAAAAAAAATCAGAGAGGAAAGGAATGATACTGCTTTCTGAGAAGCAAGCAAAGAATTATTAAAGAATATATGTGAAAGGGAGATTCAGAGCTCAGGGGGCTCCCCCAGAGTTATGCAGCACTCTCCTGAGAGTGGTGAGTGCTCAGAGATTCCAGACCTCTGAGACAGGCTTCTGTACCCATGTCACATTTATACACTGCCTGTCAAAATTCTTCCATAGGGTAGTGATGGGTAAGAATGTAGAGCTAAATATAAATGACTGTAATACTGCTCATTACATTAAAAAGACATTTTGGCTCCACATTCAAAACCAAAGGGAACTCTGCAGCCATTTAAACAGAAAAGAACATCTGTAAAATTAGAAAATTTGGCTGCCTTGGAGAAAAAAATACAAAAAAATTAACTTTCTGTGATTTTCAGTGGGACTAGGCTGGAACTATGTCCTTTGTGGACACATTACAAAATACATTCCTTTGTAAACAATCTTGAACTCCTCATTGAGAAAAAAATTCCTAATTATTCAGAAAGAGGAAATGAATGTGGGAAATAGTAAGTTTGAGGGTAATTACCACTTTTTTTCATATTACAAGATTTCAAGATTATCCAGATGTTTGTAGTTCCCCAAAGAAAACTGAAGATCATTTCCTGCCAGGATGGAATAAATTATTTAGTGTATATGTAACATTTATTCTGTCATTAAAAAAAACTACATATTTACTCTATAACAATGAGACAGTTGTTAATACTTGGAAGATAGAAAAAGCCACCTAGGGCCTTAGGTAATTCATTTATTTTGCACAGAAGACTCCATTCACAGCTCACCTGATTCTCTGTAATACCTCTTCCTCCCCTTCAATGCAACTTTATCTCTAAGGGACTTCAGCTCACCTAAACCAGTGGGTCTATAGGGACTGGGTAGAGGAAAGGGTTTAAGTGCAAATTGGACCCCAAGATTAGAATACTGTGGCAAAATCAGAAGTAAATTATATGGGCATACAAAGAATAAAATTCAGATCTCACCCCCAAGGGACAATATTTTTAAAGAAGTTTAGGAAATAACTTTAGTGTGCAAATGCTTCTTCATATTGACTTTAAAATACAGCTCCTACAATTACATGGTACAGATTTGAAAGACAACACAAGACGTCACCTCCACACAACCCATTAATAACCCTAATGACATGATAATAGATTAGACAGTCTCCCACTTGAGATAGGGTCAGCTCTTCAAAAATCCTGCACTACAAGTAATAACTTGAATTTAATAGATGAAATTTTAAAAGCGTGATATACATACTCATATAAAGTAAAATTCTAATTGCATCGCAATTGTTATTTTTTTCTCACAGTTACACCAAGTATTTTATAGATTACCTGTTATAGTTTTGAAAATTCATTCTCATAATTACATAGTCTAATTTATAGGACAGTGAAATAGTTCAAAAATATAGTATTAAAAAATAGTGCATGATCATGGAGGGGAACTTAAGTTGGTGTTAGGAGTGGTGTGCACATACCTATCACAGGGAGATGAGAAACCATTCCTGTCACAACTGTCTTGTAATTCATTATTTTCCCCCAATGAAGTGATTTGGGAAAGGAAAAAATCTAAGTGAATGTGTGGTGAGATCCATTCAACTGAGCACCTACCTGCTCTGAGACGTGGCATAGGAGAATGCTTACTCTCACGATTATTTAAAGGAAGGTTCATTATACAGTGACATTTTCTGAAATGCTTTCTGTACAAATATTTGTTGCAAGAGTGTTGAGACTGAAGAAGCCTGGGTGATGTCAGGGAATGAACTACCCTAAGGGGAGGTGGAGACAAGTTATAAATCATTTAACAAGGCACCGTTGGTTAAATTCTTGCTGTGAATGAGGACTGGGTTTTGGTTTTTGTTGCCCATAATGTTAGCAACATTGCTATAAATGGGAGATTCACCAAAATAAAGAAGCCCATATGCAAGACACAAGATATGAGTAGTGAGGCAGTTTTTCTTCTTTTAAACAAAAGGGTGCCCAGCCCACCAGAGACTCAGCATTCCATCACACTGGCCTGACAGTCCATCTGGCTTTTTTCCCTCCTCTCTGTGCTCAGGATATACAAATTCACTGGCTTATCATGACTGGCTAAGAGAAGGGAGGGCTGGGCTTGGGAGTGAGAGTAAGAGTGTGAGGAAGGGTCCACAGTTCCACACTCATGTCCTGGGTAGATGTGAGTAGGCAAGCAGGACCAGTTCTGCCACTGGCATAGTTGAAATAGAGAAGTCTAAAAACTCTTATTTGACAGAAAAGACTAGATATGTCATTTCTTACAACCTGAAGTGTATTTAAGTCTCTGCAAGAGTGCTGTGAAGTAGGTCCATTATTTCATTTCAAAAATGAAGCAAGAAGGTAGATGGGTGTCTTGGGAGATTCCAGAGCAGACCTCTTCCACCTAGGCTTCCCTCACAGAGATTTGCAGGAGCAGAGCAATAGGGAGTGAATGGAGAAACAGAGAGAAAACCATCCATGATGTCTATTTTCCCACCTAAAACCCTCCATCAAACATTATTTTGCCCCTAAACTACTAACATGTTTTCTCTCTATATTCTAAGGACAGAAAAAGTATAAGGAGGATGAAGGAAGAGGAGGAGGAGGGAGAGGAGGAGGAGAAGAAATAGCTGGAGTGACAGAAACCTTCCCCAGTATTAATGACAAAGTGGAAAGGATTAAGGAAAAGATTTCTGCTCTTTTAATTGCTTTTGGATAACTTGACAGCTGTGAGTGCTCAACGTCGTCTGTCACCTTTAGAACAAATGGAAATAATATTCTTCACATCTATAAGTAATATAAATAAAATCTGACATTAGAAAGATTACATTAATGACATTTCAAGAAAAAATATTTTTGACTACACAAAATAAGCTCAATATCTTCAGATATGCAAACATTCTTATATAATGTTCAGGGAATAGTGGGGGTAGATAGCATAATGGTTATGCAAAGAGACTCTCATGCCTGAGGCTTTAAAGTACCAGGTTCAATTCCCTACACCAGCATAAACCAGAATGGAGCAGTGCCTTGGTAAAAAAAAGAAAGAAAGAAAGAAAGAGAGAGAGAGAGAGAGAGAGAAAGAAAGAAAGAAAGAAAGAAAGAAAGAAAGAAAGAAAGAAAGAAAGGAAAAACTACTAAAAATAGTTCAGGTAATACAAAAAAAATCTTCAAGTAAAAAGTCAACTGACATCATGAAAGTATGACCTGTTTTGATCTATAACTGTGCTGTCCCATAAATGCTGAGAGGAAATTGCTCCTGGAATGAAAAGCAAGAAAGCAAGAAAGAAAAAAAAGAATAAAAAAGAATAAATAAAAATAAGTAAATAAATAATGAGACATTTGCCTCATCTAGAACCACATCACAAAAAAAGTAGTTTCTCCGTATTACATTGAAGTCATATATGGCCCATAAGCCTTAAATTCCCTGGACTCTGCTTTCAGTGCCTTTCAACCCCACCTACGCTGCCTCTGGATGCTCACCTACTCTCTCCTCTACTCAGGGGGTCTCTATTACTGGCCATGGAAGTGAATTCAGATATACCTATTCTACACATGTCAATTTTAGGGAATCAGACTTGTGTAGAGTATAATGTCATTCTATTATGAAATTATCAACAGTTGTAATGTTATTGAAGTATGAAGGTATTTCTACCTATTATCTAGTCAAGCAATGGATAGCACTGTGCTAGTTTAATTTTTATTCTTAATGAATGAATCTCAACATCTGAACTCATCGATGAACTCATCGATAAGGGAATATGTTAATTTTTAAATAGAACTGTAGTGTTTGATTTTGGTATTCTAAGAAAAACTTATAGAAAATTTCTTACTCAGTGTTTGCTGTATAGCTTACAAGGCCAAATAACACGTTTAGTCAAAATTTTAGGAGAGTGCTATAAAACTACATAATCATATACTAACAAATTTTTGTTACTTTTATTCTAAAATTATAGTACTGCTTCCTAAAACCAATAAATATGTGCATTATGAAAGATTATGGAAATGGTCTATATTTATGTTACTGAAATAGGGAATACACTGTAGAGCCTAAATCAATATTGTCACATATGTTCCTATTTGATATGTAAAACCACTTACTTATTCATTGTCTATTCAGTATAATGCTATGAAATCTCCAGGGTTTTCCTCATGTTTGTTACTCACTGGATGTTTGTTTCATGTGACCAAATACTTTATAGACTAGAAATTCAAATAGTTTCATTGGTATCCGTTCTAACAGATTTAATCATAGTGACTCATTTGGCACTGTGCAGCTCTAATAAGTAATTCCCTGGGAATCCTAATGTACTTCAGTAATAATTCAAGTCCAGTAGGCAGAAAACATTCTGGTAGCATCAGGATGCAGAGGTTAGCTGCCCATCATGTGTTTAAACAAAAGTGTATTGTACAAATGTAGAGAAGGCATGTGTGTGGGAAGACTTAGAACTGGGACAAAAGGAATAGGTTTCAGAAGCTTTATTAGTTGATTTCCTCTGTAAAATAATGATAACAGTTAATCATTTGATGCCAATTTTATGTGCCTAAACATTCTGCATAGTTATCTAATTGAATTTGAGAACCACAGTCATGAGACAATGATCATATATATAGTGATTGCTTTACAGAGACAGAAATGATACTGAGAGAGGTTCATTAATTTGCCTAGGAGGTGCAGAACTGACATTCCAAAACAAGATTTCCTGAATTCAGAGTCTTCTTCTGTCCCAAGCAGACAGAAGTCCAACATTAATATTTCTTATTGCACTTCTAGTCCTCATTCTATGATTCTATATACTTTTGGGACTTTCTATCACTTGCTTTTCTTTTTTCACTTGTTTTACTTATCTATTTTGGATAAAGACAAAAAAAATTAGAGGAAATGGAGAGAGAGAGAAGAGAAAGGGAGAGAGAGAGACACTTACAGCACTACTTTACCACTCATGAAACTTCCCCCTGCAGGGGGCTGGGGACTTGAACAAGGGTCCTTGTACATTGTGACATGTGCACTGTACCCTTATTTTTTCTTATTTATTTATTTAATTTGGATAAAGACAGAAAGAAATTGAGAGGAAAGCGGGAAAGAGAAAGAGACAGAGGGAGAGATTCCATCACTGTTGAATACTTCATGGTGGTAAAAAAGCAGCTGTTCTAACTCAAAGATTGTTACAAACACACTGGCCATTTGCTTAAAAAAAAAATCTGTCTTGATCAGGCACAGCAACAGCCTAGGTCATGGACATGATTTCAGAGAAACCAAAGGAGCTTTCTGCCCAAAGTAGCATTGTTTACTAAAGCAGCATCATCTTAGTACATTATTTCACTTTCTATTACAAATGTACTATTTGGCAAGGAGGCAGAAGAGAATAGGTTGGAGGAAGAGAACTGGAGACGTAGAAAGCTGACATGGAGCCAAGGACAGAAGCTCAACTGCCTGATTACTTGTGAGAACTGGTCATTCAATCCATCCTTCCACCATCAATATTATTACTTAGAGTGTAACTGTAGAGAAAACTGAACTATTTCATTTATGCACGTGCCTAGAGCATTATTTAAAACACAATAATCATTCAAAATTAGTAACTTAAAAATCACAATTGTCTGGGGTTGGGTGGTAGCACAACTGTTTAAGCACACATGGCACGCAAAGCGCAAGGACCGGCTAAGGATCCCGGTTCGAGCCCCCAGCTCCCCACCTGCAGGAGAGTCACTTCACAAGCAGTGAAGCAGGTCTGCAGGTGTCTTTCTCTCCCCCTCTCTGTCTTCCCTTCCTCTCTCCATTTCTCTGTGTTCTATCCAACAACGATAATATCAACAACAACAGCAATAATAAATACAATAGCAATACAACAACAAGGACAATCAAAGGGAAAATAAATAATAAAAAAATTAAATAAAAAAAAATCACAATTGTCATCATACTTCAGTGATCTAGGCATTATATCTCCATTTAGCAGCTGTGAAAAACTTAGAGGAAATGACTAACTTTCCCAAGATGGAATGGCCAGTATGTAGTTATGTCCTGGTTTTTACTATCATACTATATTGGTTATTTGGGTTTTTTATTTATTTATTTTAATATTTATTTATTTCTTCCCTTTAGTTGCCCTTGTTGTTTTATTGTTGTAGTTATTATTGTTGTCATTGTTGGATAGGACAGAGAGAAATAGAGAGAGGAGGGGAAGACAGAGAGGGAGAGAGAAAGACACCTGCAGACCTGCTTCACTGCCTGTGAAGCGACCCCCCTGCAGGGGGGAGCCAGGGGTTGAACAGGGATCCTCACAACGGTCCTTGCGCTTTGCACCATGTGCGCTTAACACGCTGAGCTACCGCCCAACTCCCCTATGTTGGTTATTTGAAGAGGCAAACTTCAAAGACCTCCAGAGGGGAAAGTCTGGTTTTACATTCTCCTAAACTCTGGGTTATCCACACGTTCATTTACGTGGGTTTATTAAAACCTGGTAGAGGTGTGCTGACAAAACATCTCACTTGGATAATGTACTGCTCTGTCATATGAGTGACTCAGGCCTTCAATGCATTGAAGAAAACTTTGTTGCTGTGGTCCCTTTCACTCTCTCTGTCCCTCTGCCTTCCCTGCTTCTATCTAAAACCAAGCAAAATAACATAAAAACAAAACAGACAAAAACATACAAAAGAAACAAAAACAAAACAAAATCAGTAGAGGTTACAGATAATACCCATTTCAGTTCATCCTCAAATGTGATACGTAGTGTCAGCAACTCTACTGATTTTGGTTTTGTTTTTCTGGTGTGTTTCATGTTTTACTGCGTTGCTGTTAATTCTCCCCTGCAGTTCTTTGTCCATGCCAGCCAGAAAGGCTTAGACACTGGCAAGAAATTGTCTTCATTACCAGTCCCACATTTTATGATGCTCCTCTTACGCACCAGGAGCAAGTTTAGTTTCCAGGCAGTTTAGTTTAATTTTTCATCATGACAGATTTTCGTCTCTAATTCTTTATTTAGGGCATGGCTCTCAAAACTTTCTCATTCTATAATCCCTTTGAGGGTTTCCATAACCCTCGAACAAACCTTGAACCACTTTGTTATCAAAATAAAAGTATGGAAGATTAATTCATCTGTTGGAAGAAGCTGATGTTACTTCTCTTGGCACTGAAGAAAGGAGGAGAGCACTCAGGAGAAGGTGGCAAGGAAAAGAATTCTTGTGGTTCAAGAAAAAGAGGGGTTTGAGAGAGCAAGAGATTTTGCCTGGTATGTAAGACTAACAGATGTTAGGAACATCACTGCATGCCCTGTAAATCCCCAGGAATATCCCATCCCCGGGGAGAGGGGACATCCTCTTAGGTTTGGACATGCAAGTTTTCTCGCCATGTGTCCAGTGGCCAGCCTTCCATACCAAAATCTCCTCCCACCTCCTCCACTTTCCCTTCTCTCCCCCTCCCTCTGGCCTCTCTCCCCTAGCCTTACCCACTCACTCCTATCAGGAGAAATCAAGATTCACCCTAGCTCTCTTTAGTTTCCTCAAGTGGATTCACACATGACCCCATTGACTCCTAGAGCTAACATTGCCCTTGGGCACAGAAATCTCAGCTCCCAGTTTAGCTTTTCAATTTCATGTCCCTCAGAAATGAATAAAACTGGGCTTTGCGGTTTTTATTGGTAAACAAAATTTAGCTCCCAGAAAATCTGAGCTGGCTTTCTCTTGGACTCGTTCTCTCTATTCATACCTGGTTCTCCCGAATCGCTCAAGCTGCTCTTATTCTTCTCTCTAATTTCCCTTTTCAGTTTCTGCGAAAATAAACTGCTTCCTGACTTCAGTGCCTAGTGCTGGAGTACAGTTATTCTGAGTAGCTTATAACTATAGAGCTAGAGGAAGTGAACTTTCAGCATTGTTAGCCAGTTGGGTAATAATTTCCCCTCCCTCTGGGATGGATGAAGGGTTCAGTGGACTTTTAGGGGCATCAGGTGTGTATGCTGCCCTCACAGAAAGCTGGAGAGTACGTGTGGCTGGCTCTCTGCCACCTGTTTGTTCCAGTATTCCCCCTGATGTCTGGTTCTCATCTGGCCTTTGCAAAGACCATTTGTTTCCTGCTATATCTCCAAGATTCCTGTCATCACTTACTCTCCAGCTTCCTACTCTAGCTGCAGCCACAAACTCAAGCTCAGTGATTTCCTAGCATGAGGAACCAATGTTTCATAAAAATTTTACAGTTTCCTTATGTCTTTTTCAATTGGAAATGGTTTTCCCTTCTCATTTCCAAGCTCTCTATGCATTCACCATACTTCTGCTGGCGGCATAAATACTGTGCTTTTCTGCACCACCGTCTCCCTTCCCTGGTACAATTCAAGTGAACCTTGCTCATCTTTCTAACAGTCTATCATCCCTTTCCCTACTGCCAACAAGACCAAAATCATTTCCTCCTCTTAAAACTGAAATGATCTTTCAGGGACAAAGGTAACTAGGATGTGAAAAACCTCTTTCCCCAATATGTAAACATTTTTCGTCCTTTCTTAGATCACTTTTTCTTGTCTTTCTACCTTCAAACTCTTTCTATCAATTTCTGTTCTTCTATGTGCACATTAATCTTAACTTAGCACCTAAATGTAGTCTTATTTCACATGCAATTTCCACTTTTAATTTGACATATGGATACTATGAGGTTCAGTGTCAAGTGCTTAATACAAAATCCTAAACCAGTCTTTTTTTTTTATTATACCCTCTTTTTAAAAAATTACCTTTATTTATTGGATAAAGACGGCCAAAAATTGAGAGGGAAGTGGGAGGCATAAAGGAAGAGAGACAGAGAGACACCTGCAGCACTAGTGAAGTTTTCCCCTTGAGGTGGGGACTGGGGACTCAAACCCAACCAGGTCCTTGTGCACTGTAATGTGTGTACTCAACACGGTGTGCCACCACCCTGCCCCTACGTCAGTATTTTTAAATAATTATTTTATTTATTTATTTATTAGATAGAGGGAAATTGAAAGGGGAGTTGGAGCTAGACAGGGAGAGAGACAGAGAGACAGAGAGATACCTGCAGCCCTGCTTCACCACTCATGAAGTTTTCCCCTGCAGGTGGGGACCAGGGGCTTGAAACTAGGTCCCTGCACACTGTAATGTGTGTGTTCAATCAGGTGTGAAATCACCTGGCCCCACCAGTCTTAAAAATTAGAAATACAGTTTGACATCTTACAAATTATTCCCACTAACTGAATTATTATTTAAAAAGGATCAACATGCAGTGGCCAGGGCAGTGACTCGGCAGGCAGAGAGCAGGACTCGCACACATGAGGACCCAGGCCTGATCCCTGCTCACATATGCTAGGGTGTTTCTCTGGCCCCTCTCTCACTCATAACATAAACAATTCCTTTTAAAATGATCAATATGCAAAGAGTCGAGCCAGGTTATTTGGCAGAAGCCATCACCAGGATCTATGGATGACACATTTTCTAAAATAACACCAACCCCCAGCATTACCACACCCTAGAACTGAGAAGAGCTCTGGTTTCTCTTTCCTTTTTTTCCTTTTTTTTTTTCTCTTTCCTTCCTAAAAATAAATTACAGTAAATATATCATCAAACATCACTTCGATTAAAAGGAAAAAAGCACACTGAGTTAGGTGCAGAATATATGAATCACTCATTTCCTAATTCATCCCCAAGTGGGTGAAGATTCTCTTTACTGCCCTTACAAAATCACAGGTGGTACTTGTCGCATCACCACAATGACAAAGCCAAGGGCAGCTTATGGGGACTCCACAGGTGAAATGACAGCAACAGTAGTGAAGGCTGAGAGAACACATATTTTTGGATGAACCTGTTTGCATTTTTCCATGAGAGCTGGCTTCATAATTGGTGGTGGGGAGGTGTGGGTCAGTGAGCAAAAGCTCTACAGGGAAACCCAGACTTCTGCAGCTTTCTCAGCTCCCTAATAGTTCCCCATCATGCTCCTAATCCCATCCCACCCCCACCCCACACACACCTCCTCCCCCCACTTTTACTCTCAATTCAATTTATAGTAGACTTGGTAACTTTTCAAAGAGATGGTCACCACTGAGGAAGGAGCATGGGGGTGTGGAAAAAATCTAGAATTGGCCATCAGATTGAACTGACAACCCCTTGTCTCTGTCTGTACGAGTGGCCACACCTCTCTGGGAATCATTTTCTCTAAAGTAAAAATGCAAGAATGATTTCTAAATTTTCTCCAGGGTTATGGAAATGAAGATATTATGTTAAAAAAGAAAACCTAGTAGTGTCTCAAAGGTAAAATATATGAATTATATGATATTTATTGGATTGTTTGATTCATGAACTGATAACTCTTGTCAATTCATACATGTAGGTACAGGCAGACTATCACTTTCTGGAGGTGGTTTCTGGAACTCTAGGAAGGTCAGGGAACCCTCAAAAATCACTATTCTGATGTCTCTATCCCAACTTCAATCTGGTTATTTACCTTAAAATTTAATTCATTGTTTAAATTTAAACACCATTAAAAGAGTTAAAATTCTACCTTATTGGTGTGAATAGATTTATTAGATGCATACATTTTATCGGAGCTTGATTAAGAAAAAAGTGAAGAGTAAGAAAAACTTAAAGTCCTGAGACTCTGAGCCTGGAAGCGTTAGGGCAAATTTAAGACAGGGATTTTAAAGATACCTTAAAAGATATAAGCACTAAAAGGTTGCTCTGAAGTGTCTATATTTGGCCTCTGAATCAGAGCATTAATGCCAGGTGACCATCAGAACTACCTAAGAAAGAAAAACAAACAAACAAACAAACAAAAAACAAGATGCCTCACTTCAGCAATTAGGATTTGATTCCTTGGGAGGGTAATCATTAGTGTTTAAGAATCCCTCAGGGAGTTTGAATGTGTAGTCAAATAAAAACCCCAGATTTCAAATAATTAGTGGCATGGGAACTATTATTGTCTATTTCATCCTAACCTACTCATAGATTCTGATCAATTACCTAGGTGTCATTATTTTAATTATCATTAAACTTACTTTAAAAAATGTGGGACCATAGCATTTATTGACTCTCTTATTTGAAGGCAAAGCTTTAATAACAACTAAAAGATTCTAGGATTTCACATCATTATTATATTAGTTCTTGCATTTCTTTAGCCTCTTGTTCTCCACTTCTCAAAGGAAGAAAGTCACAATAGGAAATTCCCTCTAAATAATTAATTCAAGAAACTGTTACTTGAATGTTGTCGTTTGATGATATGTAATTCAGTCTTTTATATATTCTGATAATTGGATACATGTTGCAATTATTAGTCTCATTCCCACTTGCAGCTGAGTAAGCACAAGATTAGAGACTTGTCCAAGTGACATGCAGAGTTTCATGCAGAGCTGGGACTTGGCCCAGGTTTTTGATGTTAAAATTTACATGCTTTCCACAAGCATACTATTTTGAGTTTCATTCTGTGTTTCTAGATATTAACTTGTATTGTAGTAATTTGTTGAATCTCCATCTTCTCTGCAATAGCTAGGAGTTTCAAGGATTATACTTCATAGAAAAGTTATAGAAGTATGAGAAATCAGAAAATCCTAGTCATAGGGTGATACTCAGCCTTGGTCCAGACTGGGATGGTCTTTGTTTATGTTTTTGTCCTGGAATATATCCAAAGAGTCCCAGTTGGGAGAATAGATTATATTATCACCCTATCTGATGACCATGTGTCAAGTTTTCTCATCTCATTTTGCAGAAAGGGTTTCTTTCCATTGGGTTTCCACAACTCTTATATCCTCCATTATATTATACTAAGAGCTTCACTGACATTTCAAAATGTAATACACATAGACTAGCAGTATCTATCCTACTAGGTGTGGGAAAAGTCTTGATATATTTTTCCATGCAAAAATGAGCCATGGCTTTATGATAACCCAATACCAGTAAAACATATACATTTATCAACTACTGCTTCACCATAGTACCAGATTACTCTTAAAAAATAATAATATATATATATACACATACATGTATATGCATATATATATTGACAGAGAGGAAAGGGGAGAAACAGAGTGAGAGACACCTGCACCACTGCTTTGCCACTTGTGAAACTACCCTTTCTATAGGTGGGGACTGGAGGCTTGAACCATTTCCCTGGGCACTGTAACATGTGCATTCTACAAAGTGTACCAACACCTGGCCCCATAAGTACCAGTTTACATACTTGAGATTCATCCTCTTATTTAATACTTACCTAAACCTTGGGGAGTGGTTATTAATGTCCTCATTTAGCAGGTGAGGAAGGTAAAGTACAGAAACGCTGATTTACTTGCCTGGGCTATGGACTCATTGGCAGTGAGGACTTTAGCTCATGTCTAACTTCAAAATCAATCTCTTAATCAATATACTAAAACCTGTGGCCCTTCCTCTTACTTGTCTATAAAGCTTCATCCAAACCTGGATCAAAGCTTCTTACTCCTGATGAGTCGCCAGATGAAGTAGGGTATAAAGGAGTATGAGCAACAGTATTATACTCAAAATGCTTTTGGAAATCTGTATACACTTGTGACTAAGGCTATGTGAATATCTGTAGAGAATATTAAAAGAAAAAAAATTAAAAGCAACCTTTGTTCTAATGTAGATGAAATATCCAGAAGATCAATATCTTGCTCTTGATCCATATGTTTTAAAATAACCCAAACCATTTAAAGTTAGTAACATGGCCAGAAACTTCATAACTTATGAGATTTTGAGTTAATTTAAGCTAGTTCTATTTTTTACTACTCACAGAGCAGATAAAGGGCCACTATACAAAGGGTCCAACGGATGAAATCTAAATGAGTGACATTGAGCATCTTCAGCCAAATATCTGTCACAAGGTCGAAACATTGCAGGTATACAAATACACAGCAGAGAGTTAGAATTTTCACAGAACAATTTGCTAACTGGCAAAAGTGATAGAAAATGGTCAATGTTTGAACATGGGAGTGAAGAAAAATATTTGTGAGATTCTATCTTAGAAGTCTCCCACATTAGAAAGGCAATCAAGTGTGTGACTAAAATGTTACAGTAAATCCAAGTAGGCTTACTTGAGTTCAGGCTGGCAAACTCTTATTTGACACTAAGAAATACTGAATGTGAAACCCACCCTAGCAAGGCCCTGGTAGTAGTATAAAGGAAAGACAAAACCAAAAAACATGTTCAGGACCCTACTGTGATGCCTGAGGCAATGTTCTAGGGGGAGGAAGGTAAGAAAACTTTCTGAAAGTGTAGGGGATGAACAGCAACTGAAAAGGTAAAGACAACAGCTTTTTGAATGGAAGGAATGTGGCCAAACCCAGAGTGATATAGAGGCACAAAAGTGTTAAGGGTCAAAGCCCTTGACGAGGGTGATGGTGGCAGTGAAGCAGACTGTCTCAGTACTAGGAAGGTTCATTAGTAAAGTTTTTTGATGTTATCACTGAAGAGGATCGATAGTTGCAATGAGACCCATATGGTGAACATGGGATATTTCTGTTGTAGGCGCTGAAGACTTTAGAGGGGGTTGAAAGTGAAACTGAAGGTAGACCTTGAACAGACCCATCATCAAGAGATTTTGTAAATGGTTTACAGGGGTAAATGGACTGGCACAGTGACAAAGCAGATAGGTGTGCCTGAAATTAGGAATGAGGAGGAAGCACAGTCTTCATGCTAGCACAGATCTAACCCTTCTTTTTTTTAGAAAGGTAAAATAGAAAGCAGATTTTCTTCCATTCAGCCAAAGCAAACACTAATAAAATTGGCCAGCATGAATATAGAAATAAATCATCCTCAACATGATTAATGTGCATATATAACAGAGCTTCCCAAAGCAGGTACAAAGTAAAAAATTTTCCACCATCACATAAACTCCAAAGAATTTCCATACGTTGAAATCTTAAAATAGGAAAGGTCTAAAAGTTAATCTCCACAAAGAACAGAGATCATAGATACACTTGGCAAGAAAACACATCTAAAGAATCTGCTGGGACCGGAAAGAAGATACGTGATGTTTGAGCACAAGACTTTGGTCTCAGGTTCATCTCTAGAACCTTTCAGGCTAGAGAGAAGCAGAGCTCATCTTTCTCAATTTCTCACTCTCATAAAATACATAAAATTTCAAGAAAGACTAAAGTGAAACAGCAATGCTTGAAATTACATTTTTCTCATTTTAAAACATCAGTTGATAACTTTGTTTTATATAGTAGGTGAAGGAACACAACACAACAGAGGGAATGACAGAGACTGGCCATAGCTGCCTTGTCCTCACACATACATTCCTCCTCATAGCAACTCCCCCAATGAGAGTGGTTCATTTGTTAGAACTGACAAATTTACACTGGCATATCCTGATGGCCTAATGTCCACAGGTTACAAGAAGCTTTACATTAGCTGTTGTCTGTCCTATGGAGTCGAATAAATGTGCAATGGTGTAATGTGGTATATCCACAATTATAGCATCACCCTGAATAGTTTCAAAAATTTTCACTTCACCGATTTTATTTTCTTTCTTTCCAAGGTCAGTTCCCTGTGCGTGAGTCCCCAGGCCTCTTTTTTTTTTTTATTGAGATGGACAAGGAGTAGGAGAGACACTACAGCTCTTGAGCTTCCCCTGGTGCTATGTGCCTCGGGGATCCATGCATGGAACGGTTCTTGTCCTACCTGGTGAGTTTTCTCTTTCATCCTGTACTCCACTAATTCATTCTCCTATCCCCTTGCAATTTATTTTTACTGTTTTTTCTTTTGTATAGTACCATAAATTGGAATCTCAGTGTATGTTATCTTTTCAGATTGGCTTCTTTCACTTAGGAATTAACATTTTTATGGTCCTCCTTTTATTGTTTTGTTTTTTTAATTTATTATTATTATTTTTTAACCAGAGCACTGTTCAGCTCTGGCTTATGGTAGTGCAGGGGATTGAACCTGAGACTTTGTAGCCTCAGGCATGAGAGTCTATTTGCATAAGCATTATGCTATCTACCCTCTGCCCAGTCCTCCTTTTCTTATGCCTTGATAACACATTTCTTTTTAGTACTGAGTAACATCCTATTGTCAGGATGTAGTTCAGTTTATCTACTCACTTACTAAAGAGCATCTTGTTTGCTGCTAAGCTTTGGTAATTATCGATATTATGAATAAAGGTGTTGTAAACATATACATGCAGAATTTTATATAGTCATAAAACAGGCATAAATATATTAGCAGTGCCTGCTCTCATGTAGGTGATTTACATCTGTCTGAGTCACCACCCTGACCCAGTTTATTTAAAGAAAATTTAGGAGGATCTGCTGGGAAAGTGCAGACTTTACCAGGCTTGAAGATCCAGGTTCTAGCCCCAGCAACTACCCACTAGCACCAAGCATAAACAGTGCTATGGTGTCTCTCCATCTTTTTTATTTTTATTTTTCTGATGCCAAGGTTTACATATCTACAGCTCCCAGTGGATTCTCTTTTATAGTTTATCGTACTATTATTATTATTTTTGCCACCAGAGTTATCACTGAGACTTGGTGTCTGCACAGAGTATGGATAATTTTACAATAAACTGGGGGCCAGTCAGTGGGCGTACCTAGTAGAGCACAGATGCTACCATGTGAGAGGACACGGGTTTAAGCCCAGGGCTACCATCTGCGGGAAGATGCTTCACAAGGGGTGAAGCATGGTTGCAGGAGCTGGTCTTCCTCTTCACCTCCCTCCCCCTACCTTTCTTCCTCTCCCTCTTTCTATTTCTGTCTCCATCTGAAAGTGGGAAAAAGGGCACTTGGAGCAGTAGAATTGTGGTGCAAGCACTAGGACTCAGCAGTGATCCTCAAACAAACAAACAAAAAACACTACATTAACTTCCAAAGTGGTTGTACCATATTTCATTTCCACCAGCAATGAATGAGAGTCCCTTTAGCTCCACATTCCCACCAGCAATTTTTTGCTTTCAGTATTCATGGTTTTAGTCATTAATTGGTATGTAGTAATAAACAATAATCATTTTCATTTTAAATTCCTGATGACAAATGTGCTTGTTTGCCATAATACCTTCTTTTAAAAAAAAATATTTATCCCCTTTTGTTTTTCATTGTTGTAGTTATTATTTTTGTTGTTATTGATGCTGTTATTGTTGCATAGGACAGAGAGAAACGGAGAGAGGAGGGGAAGACAAAGAGAGGGAGAGAAAGACAGACACCTGAAGACCTGCTTCACCGCCTGTGAAGTGACTCCCCTGCACGTGGGGAGCCGGGGTCTCGAACCAGGATCCTTACTTACTCTGTCCTTGCGCTTTGCACCACGTGCGCTTAACCCGAATACCTTCTTTTTAAAATAAAATTTTATTTATTTTGTATGGAGACAAAGAGAAATAGGGGAGGAAGGGACAGAGAGAGAGGAAGAGGAAGAGAGAGAGACCTGCAGCACTGCTTCACCACTACTGAAGCTTTCCTTGTACAGGTAGGAACCAGGGGATTGAAACTGGGTCCCTTGCACATCGTAATTTGTGAGCTCAAGCAGGTGAGCCACCACCTGGCTCCTCTATCATATATTCTTTGATAGAGTACATGTTAAGACATTTCACCCATGTTTTAATTGGGCTGATTTCCTATTATTGAGTTTTAATTGTCCTTTGTATATACAATGGCCAACAGTCCTTCATTGATGGATGTGTCTTCTATAAATTATCTCCCAATCTGTGACTCTTATTTTCATTTAACAGTGCCTGTTGCAAAGCAGTTTTTAATGTTAACTTAGTCCAGTTATCACTTATTTCTTTCATAGATCACTTCTTTGGTTCATTGCAAAACTCACTGCTACTATGCTCATCTAGATTTTTCTCTCATGTTATCTATCTTTTGTAAGTTTTGTAATTTTTCCTGTTACATTTGGTCTGTGATAATTTCTGAGTTAAACTTTTGTGGAAGGAATAAGATCTGTATTTAGAGTCACCCTTTGTCTCTCTCTCTCTCTCTTTTCTTTTTGCATGCAGAGGTACAGTTGCTCCAGCAACCCTCGTTGAAAATGCTGTCACTGGGAGTCGGGCTATAGCGCTACGGGTTAAGCACAGGTGGCACAAAGCACAAGGACCAGCATAAGGATCCTGGTTCGAGCCCCGGCTCCCCACCTGCAGGGGAGTCGCTTCACAGGCGGTGAAGCAGGTCTGCAGGTGTCTGTCTTTCTCTCCCCCTCTCTGTCTTCCCCTCCTCTCTCCATTTCTCTCTGTCCTATCCAAGAACGACAACAATAATAACTACAACAATAAAACAACAAGGGCAACAAAAGGGAATAAATAAAATAAAATAAAAAAGACACTTTAAAAAAAAAAAGAAAATGCTGTCACTGATCTTTTGTCAAAGACCAGCTGACTCTGTGGGTTTGACTCTAGCTTCTCTAGTCTGTTGTTTTCATTTACGGTGAACATTCAAGGGAATAGTACTATTAAACTATATGCTTACTAGAAGGAAAACTGAAGTGGTTTTTTTTTTTTTTAACTATGTTTAGAATACAACATTACAATTGTCACTAAAGGTCACTGGTATAATTAGTATTTCTCTTTGCAAGACTGCTAAGATATGGGGTACTTTATTTGCCAGAGAATGATAATGCTAAAAGAAATTTGAAATCTCATCCTCTTAAATGTAATTAATTGTTAAGGAGAAGATTGTGAATAGTTAGAGAACAGTCTATTGATCTTCCAAACTTTCAAAATTATGAGGCCCCTGGCAGACCAGGAAAAATGATCAAAGAAACTGGAAAGCAAATTATTATTCTCTGTCTGATCCAGAATCCGCCAAATGGAGCAAATCTGTCAGTGAAGTAAGGGGATTGGCAGCTTAGATGCTACAGAATTCCTTTTGTACTTTCCCCACCATATGAAGAAAAAGACTGTGCTGAGGACTTCACTCATGGGAGAACAGCCATCTCATGCTCACTTTAAAATAGGTGCTATATTGGGGAGTCAGGCGGTAGCACAGCGGTTAAGCGCAGGCGGCACGAAGCACAAGGGCCATGTCAAGGATCCCGGTTCGAGCCCCTGGCTCCCCACCTGTAGGGGAGTCGCTTCACAGGTGGTGAAGCAGGTCTGCAATTCTTTCTCTCCCCCGCTCTGTCTTCCTATCCTCTCTCCATTTCTCTCTGTCCTATCTAACAATGACGACATCAGTAACAACAATAATAACTACAACAGCAATAAAAATACAACAAGGGCAACAAAAGGGAAAATAAAAAATATATAGGTGTTATTTTCAAAAGATTGGTCTTATGCTGGGTACGGCCACAGCTCCAAGAGAGGCCATTTTAAAAAACAGAACTAGTGGCTTTCTCCATCGCTCACTACTTTTTCAGATCAAGTATGGAATGAGAAATGAAGACAATGACCCATGTCAATGCTTTAGGAGCATCATGAATGATGAGAAACCCTTTAGCACAACAGAAAGGGGAAAACAGTTTCTTATTATAGTTATTTCTTTGCAGACTTAAGGTTTTATTTTTTTAAGAATTTTAATTTAGAGATAGAAACATATTTTCTTTGTTTTGTGGTATTTCACTGGACACAGCAGAAACCACAATTGCCAAGTAGCTGGCAGAAATGGCTTCTCAAATAGAAGGGAATGCTATTAATTCCCAAGATAGAAGTGTGGTAAATTCAATGGAATTAGTTTGTAAATTTGACTTGGTAATGAACCACCTGGGGGGTTGGGAGTGCCAGAAATTTGCCCTAAATCAATTGCTAATTGCCACCATTGGATACTTGAAATGCCATGACACTTTCAGGGAACATTCTAAGTAGCTAGTGGAAATAATATCAGTCAGCCATATCATAGGAACTGACAAAAGATACAGAGCCAGAACTACAAAGCCAGAGTTTCCTTTAAAAAGTTGAGAAATACAGCTCTGTTGTGTTCTGTCAGGAGAACTTAATAACTGTTAAGTGGGAAAACCCATGAACTCCAGTATAACCTCTATTTTCCCAGTCTAAATCCTCTTTCTCATCTAGAGGGCCCAGTATTCAGAAAGAGAGAATCTCACTATCACCGTAAGAACAGAAAAATAAGTGAGTTCAGAATTGGTAAAAAGACAGTAGGAAAAAAAAAAAATATATATATATATATATATATGCATAAGAAACATTTGTAACTTTAAACCAACACAGAGAACTATAAGAATATATAAAAAAATATCTATGAATGTCTATTGTAGGAGACTTAATACTTGAACTTATACAATATAATGATGATTAAGGTAATTTCAGTGAAATAAAATGCTAAACTATTAACTGTATAAAAGTACATTTAGAAATATAATCGAGGTTTTATTGGTAATAAAAGTA
This sequence comes from Erinaceus europaeus, assembly GCF_950295315.1. Classification (NCBI taxonomy): domain Eukaryota; kingdom Metazoa; phylum Chordata; class Mammalia; order Eulipotyphla; family Erinaceidae; genus Erinaceus; species Erinaceus europaeus. The sequence continues at coordinate 53,996,132 of NC_080180.1, read as the reverse complement.
AATGACTAATGAACTTTAAGTAATATAGTTGAGAATCCAGGACATGCATCCTAAGATACACAATACAGATGTATACATGTATGTATATACCACAAATTAAATATGAATTTCTCTACCCTCCATCTATTTTCTTTATTACCAATTACGGGATGAAATTTAGTGCCATTACCTGATGTTGCTGACTCTTGATGATATATTTATCATACATATAATATATATATATATATATATATATATATATATATATATATATATATACATATTAGAACTAAAAGAAAAATGCACCCATGGCAGATAAACACACAAAATAATTTCTCCTGTGGTCACCTCATTGGTGATGAGAGTGAAATCTTCTGCTTATGTTAGCTGTTAGAAGTGTGTCATTTGTATTCCACTAAATAAAAGGAGTCACAAAGAAGATGAGATTGAAAGGAAGCTAGGCCGGAAGCACTGTGTCCTAGCAGAGCAAGACTCTGATGCTTTAGTGGGAGGGGCAGTCCTGGGGCAGCGGGGAAAAGTCATCCCCAAAGGTGACTCACATAGAGTTGGAGGACAAAGTGACAAGAGGGTGCTCTCAGGCAATGGATTGCTGCCAACTTATACTCTTTACAGCATTTTAGGACAAGGGAATAATTGATATTAAAGGCTCAGGAAACACTTCTGCTTTGGTCCCTTGCCCACTTAGCAGTTTGAGGTTGCCATTTGTGAACTAGATAAATTGTGAAATTGAAAGTTCCGTTTATATTGACTTTTTATATGTCGTCGCTAAGGTAAATGTTTAATAAGCAATCACAGGGCAGTTATGGGAGCTGTTTCCTTTTTATACGGATGTAGTTGTGAGTAGCTCTGTGAGAAGAACAAAGCGTTTGCAGAAGGGTTCAGAATGAGTTTTATTGCTTCATTAAAGTTTTCACCGTATTTCCCTCTGACTGAATGAAGTGAAAAGAGAAGCAGCCTTCAAAGCAAGATACAGTCACTCACATCCTTAACCACAGTTCTTCTTTAGGAGTCTAGTTCTTGTAATGCTTTTTCTAATAAAGTTACAGCTACTTGCTTTGTATTGTTTTTATATCTTTAAAAAATTTTTTATTATGTTTATTTATTATTGGATAGAGCCAGCCAGAAATCCAGAGGGTGGGGGGAGATAGAGAGGGTGAGAGACAGAAAGACACTTAAAGCCCTGCTTCACCACTTGTGAAGGTTTCCCTCTGCAGGTGGGGACCTGGGGCTTGAACCCTGGTACTTGATCATTGCAATATGTGCACTCAACCAGGTGCTCCACCATCCGGCCCCTTGTATCTGTCTTTATATGGAACTACAATAAACTAAGAAATTACTGTGTCTTAGATTGAGGCAACAAAAATAAACAAGTGAACTTTCTGTAATTTAAATCCCCATGCCCAACCTTTTATTTTTTCCTAACAACAAAGGATGTTATTTTCACTTTAAAATGTTTCTGTTTTTCTTTAAGCCTTTACTCTTTACTCCTAATAATTAACCACTGGACAGAGCTTATTTACTGAGTGATTTAGATTTTCTCTTTACTTTATTTTTTCTCCTCAGGAGTCTGTTTTTCTTATTAAAAGATGTTCTAGCCAGATTCATATATTTATTTATCTACCTACTTATCTACTATCTCTACCACCTTTTTTTTTTTTTTGCCTCCAGGATGATCCCTGGAACTCCTCAGTGCCTGCACTACAGATCCACCGCTCCTGTGGCCATTTCTTTTTTCTTTTTTTTTTTTTGGACTTTTTGAATAGGACACAGAGAAATTGAGAGGGGAGAGGAAGACAGAGAGGCGGAGAGAAAGACAGACACCTGCAGACCTGCTTCACCGCCTGTGAAACGACCCCCTATAGGTGGGAACCCAGGGGCTTCAACCAAGATCCTCATGTGTGCTTAACCCAGCGCACCACTCCCAGGCCCCCCCAAATTTTATTTCTAACCCTCAATTTCCTTGGTTATATGTAGCCATCTTTTAGGTCCCAAATCTCTATTCTAACACTAAATATAAAACTTTGAAAAGGACCAAAAATAAAACAAAACAAACAAACAAACAAAAAACCCAAGGAAATCAGCGTAGCCCCTCAACTCCCTACATTCACTTCTAATTTCTCTTATCATTTGTAGGGCGAAATTCACTTGCACAGGTACTTGATGCCAATAAACCAGTAATTTCCTGTATTTTGGAAATATTTCCATAAGTGAGATTAGGCAGGCATAGCCGTGCTTCCTGGTAGGGACACTGGTGCACATAGATTTATTAGCCCAAATTTCTCAAGCTAAGAAGTGGCCAAACTATACTGGGAGTCAATCAAGCTTTGAAATATCTGTAGGTAGAGCCTGATCTTTGCCAAGTCGGCCATACCTTCTGATGAGTTCTAGCATGCCGGGCAAGACTATGTGCTTTTAATACATAAGTTTAGTTCATTCTCGCAATGCACCCTGAGCTGTGTGCTTTTATTATGCTTATTTTGTAGATGTGAAAATTAAGGCACAGAGTAATAAATTCAATGGTAGAGCTGGGATTTGGTCTTAGGTAGGCTGACTCCAAACACTTAAGTCAGTCCTTAGTAATTCTAATGGGTGGGGCCCTTTGGTTACCGGATAATCCTGGGGACTTGCCTTCCCTCATCATATCTTGATGATTCTTGGGTATATGAATGAGTTTCCAAAGTGACTCTGTGAAATTCTGAGGAAATCCCACATAGTGGCTGTGGGTCCCAATTCACTAGCCACTGAAATTCATTTCTCTAGTTTACTGGGATGCACACTAGGTGATGGGGGGGGCACATGCATGAAACAGAAAACCTTCCTATGTGCACATGGCATGGGAAATGGAGATGAGATTTTTGAAGACAATCTTATTTCATAGGCAATATGTCCATGTGCTTCAGGTATAACTAGCTTCTAGAAAGCTTTTTGGGACACATCAGACATTTGAGGGGGTTACTGAGTATGTATGTATAAATATGAATGATTACTATATTGTAATTTATTCAAAAGGAAAATCCTGGGAGAGACAGACTACCATCTAACTTCTGTAAATGAATTAAACATTTTCTCATCTAATTTTATAGACAAGGAAGTTAAGTCTTACAGATTAACTTTCTCAGTCTCAAATGTAACAAGGACAGTACTGAATTTGAATTTGATATCAAGGTTGTCTGATACCAAAGTCCTTGATCTTACATACCAGTGTGTGTGTGTGTGTGTGTGTGTGTGTGTGTGAGAGAGAGAGAGAGAGAGAGAGAGAGAGAGAGAGGAGGAGAGAGAGAGAGGTGGAAAAAGTATATGAAATAAAACAAAATAAAATGCATTACTCATAGTTGTAGAAAAAGCTGGATAGTGCCACTTCTATATAGTCATTCAGTCAGCAAGTGTTATTGACAATAGTACTGCTGAGATCATGTGAAAGAGATTTCCATAAACATTATAGAGTATAAAGAGCCAATGATCAGTTTCACCTTGTGCTTACTAGTGGTTATAAATACCAACTCAGTAGTTGACTTTTTTTTATTCAAAACTTCTTTATTTTGTTGTAGAAAAGCATCTCAGCTTCCTTTTGTAAAAGAAATATTTTATTCCATCAAAGAGACTTTTCCTTCCAAGTTCAAGTGATTAGCAGGGTTATGTCAGAGAGCTCTCTAGGTAGAAGATGGAGGGAGCATTAAAAAGTAGCACAAAGTCATGGTTATTGAAGAGATGAGGGAGGAAGCAGTGGAGGGGAGGTTATGGGGTATCGTGTCATACAACAGAAAAAAATTCCCTTTACTCCCAGACCACTGTATCTAGTTGACTGCAAAGATAATGCTCCTCATGATTCATCCCTTGGAGACATAAGAGTTTAGGGCATATCTTGTAGCTAGAGAGAATAATCTAAGCATTGGTCCACATGGGGGTGAAATATCAAGTCTGTCCATATGAGCTTTGTCTATCAACCAATTACTTAGTCACATATACTGTATCCCTTCCTTGGCAAAAGAAGTGCCAACTTTTCCTAGCCCTCTGCATACAGCGGAGTAGGGAATGTCTGGTCCTGCCAAGGCAACTGCAGGCAGGACGCAACATTCAGTCTAGCAGCTTTCCTCAGAGCAACACTAAGTGCCAATTTTTGAGTTGATAACTTTGTATGGCCTGCAAATGATGTTGTAAATATAAATAGCCCTTGGTAGAAAAAAGGTTCCCCACCCCTGCCATACAGGCAACACACCCTGATTCTGATCAAGAATGCTTAATCAGGAATAACTAAATTGGGAGTAATAAGCCATATTATCAGTGTGATTGGAGAGTGATAAGTATACATGGATTGTTCAATAAATCTCAACAGCTGGGTAATAAAAATAGGAGGGACAATAATTAAGATGAATCTCCACTTAGAAGAGGTAACCTGACAAGTGAGAAAAAGAGGTGAAGAGTTTTGCTGCCCCCAGGAGTCAGTAAAGCCCTCCTATATGTTGGAAGGAACTCTGTGGTCATTATCCATAAGAAATGCAAAAAAAGGGGAGTTGGGTGGTAGCGCAGCAGGTTAAGCGCAGGTGGCACAAAACGCAAGGACCGGTGTAAGAATCCCAGTTCCAGCTCCTGGCTCCCACCTGCAGGGGAGTCGCTTCACAAGTGGTAAAGTAGGTCTGCAGGTGTCTTTCTCTCCCCCTCTGTCTTCCCCTCCTCTCTCCATTTCTCTCTGTCCTATCCAACAACGACGGCAACAATAATAACTACAACAATAAAGCAACAAAAGGGAACAAATTAAAAAAAAGAAATGCCAAAAAAATTTAAAAACTAAAATAATAAAAGAAATGCCAAGACATGAAGAAGGACCCCACCTCAGGACCAGAAAATGGTGACAATAGTCCATGCTAGGGGTTGTCAAAGAGAAAGGAGACAGTGACAATGCTATTTGGAAGGCCTCAAAAATGCTTGAGAAGAAAGCATAATAAATGAGTGAAGAATGGATGCATGAGAAATGAAGATGGAATAGCAGATGGCTTGGATATTTCTCAAAGAATCTTGGCTCCACACTTCAAGTTTCCTCATCTGTAAAAGGAGGAAGGTGGGCTAGGGCAATGTCAAGGTGCATCCTTGCTTTAGTCTCTAGGTTCTAGATTAATCACGTCTCAGCATCTGCAAAGAACTGGCACAAAGCCTCCATTCCTTGTGAAATGCTAGGTTGCCTGACTCAAGCAACATATTACGCCCTGGCAATATCACTTCTTTTTAAGGTTACTATGTGTTTGTGTGTGTGCGCATGCATGCACATGTGTGTGTGTTTATATTTTATAGAAATTCAAACTTCTGATGAAATTTCATGAATTGCACAAGGAATTAAACTATTTTTATCAGATACACCAATTTTTCCAAGGCCTATTTATAGTGAGGTTATTGTGCCGTACACCTGACCCAGGTACAAACCTTTTTTTTTTAAATTTTTTTTTTAATATTTATTTTATTTATTTTTTTCCCTTTTGTTGCCCTTGTTTTTTTTATTGTTGTATTTATTGTTGTTGTTGTTGTTGTTGTTGGATAGGACAGAGAGAAATGGAGAGAGGGAGGGGAAGACAGAGAGGAGGAGAGAAAGATAGACACCTGCAGACCTGCTTCACCGCCTATGAAGCGACTCCCCTGCAGGTGGGGAGCCGGGGTTCGAAACGGGATCTTTATGCCGGTCTTTGTGCTTTGCACCACCTGTGCTTAGCCCGCTGTACTACAGCCCGACTCCCCGGTACAAACCTTTTTAGGAAGTTGTGTTTTTTCTCTCTCTCTCTCTGGAAAAAAAAATTATCCTGGAGTGGTAAAGTCTAGGAAACAACAAAAAAGATTCATTTTTTTAAATTTTATGATAGAGAAACCAGAGTGTCACCCTGATATATGTGATGTCAAGGAATGAATCGTAGGATCCTGCATGCTACCTGCTGAATCACCTATGTGGCCCCTGTGATCTATTTTGAGATGATATTTGTAAATTAAGTGCATATTATCTGTATTATATATTTATCTATTGCTAATTTAGGCTTCACTAGGGCACCACTGGTCTGGGTGGATTTTTTTCCAATAGAATAAGAGAGGGGGCTGGGTGGTAGTGCACTGGTTCTTGGATCCTGTTCGATCCCACCTGCAAGGAGGTCGCTTCGCAAGGGATGAAGCAGGTCTGCAGGTGTCTATCTTTCTCTCCCCCTCTCTGTCTTCCTCTCCTCCCTCAATTTCTCTCTGTCCCACCCAACAACAATAATGGGGACAAAAAGATGGACTCCAGGATGGAGCACCAGCGATAACCCTGGAGGCAAAAAGAGAGGTGAAAGAAGAAGAAGAAGGAGGAGGAGGAGAAATAGAAAGAGAATAAAGAGAAAGATAGCTTTCTATTTATATGTACACATACTACTTCATCTATGTTTATTCCATTGATATATCTAGTTATAAATGGAGTGCTATTTGAGGGCAAGCTTGAAGAACTATGACTCCTTATCTTTAAATAATTGCATATTTACTAAGATTAAAGGCATTCTTGTTTATGACCTCAAAGTTCAAAAATAATTTGCATTGACATAGTGGGTTGTCTGAGAAAAGTCATGACACATTTTTGCATAGAAAACCAGGAAAACATGGCATGACTTTTCAGACAACCGAACATATTATCATCTTAATCACAGTTCATATTAAATTTTAATCAATAATAGCAATGGTGTCCTTTAAAAACACTTTCCCTAGTCCAGTATTTCATTCATTGCATTTGGTCATAATAACGACTTCTTAAATATAGACGGGCTACTTTTTCTTTCTTAATTTTTTGACATAGTAATTATATTGTAGGCTTCCTAATTTTTCCACCTTTTAAAAATGTTTAAATAAAATTTAAAAATAGTTTTTATTTAGTAGGACAGAGAGAAATGGAGAGGGGAAGAGAGGATAGTGATGGAAAGAGAGAGAGAGAGTGGTCTTCGCCACTAGTGAAGCTTCCCCCAGCCAGTTAGAACCTGGGCCATTGCTCATGGTAATGTGTGTGCTCAGCATGGCGTGTTTCCCCTGGCCCCTGTAGATTGTTTTTTGATTTTTACTTGTCTAATGTTTCCTATAATCAGATTCAGATTATGCATTTTCGGGCAGTTTTATGACTGAAGTTACATTTTGTCCTCAGCATGTCAGACCTGGTAAAAGATACTGTGCTTACTTTGATACTGAAGATGTTAACTGATCACTTGTTTAAAAGATGGTGTCTGCTTAATTTGTTTGCTGGAGAGCTTTTCCCTTTATAATCAATAAACATTTAATTCATATTATGAGATTCTAGTAACATACACATTTGATTCTTTACTACTACTTTTTCCTCCCATTCTGTTACCAAGCTGATTTACTCATGCATACATAGGAATTTGTGTGGAGAATGGTTTCATCATTCCAGGTCACTTATTTATTTCATTCAGATATAGAGACAGAGAGAGAGAAACAGAGAAGCAAATCAGTACAGCACCTGAAACTTCCTCTCCTGTCATAGTGCTTGCAGTGAGAAGGCAGGGCTGGACCTAGGCTACATGCTTGCATGCTCCCTGCCCACTGAGCTCTCTCTCCATTTACTGGTGCTGCCACTGATGAGAAGTCAATTGCATTTATTTGTTTATTTATTTATTATTTATTCATTTTAGTGATTTACAATAAGATAATAGGGGTATAATTCCATACCACTGTTACCATCAAAGTTCTGCACCCACAACCCCCTCCAGGGGTAACTGCCATAGTTCTCGCCCAAGATGATAGATATGGGTTAGCTATATGGATATATTTTTCATTTTTTAAAGTTCATATGTCTCAATTAGCTATATCCTACTTAAATATAGTCACTGCCCATACCATCCTTCATCTCAATTTTTTAATATTTATTTATTTATTTATTTATTCCCTTTTGCTGCCCTTGTTGTTTTTATTGTTGTTGTAGTTATTATTGTTGTTGTTACTGATGTCATTGTTATTGGACAGGACAGAGAGAAATGGAGAGAGGAGGGGAAGAGAAAGAGGGGGAGAGAAAGACAGATACCTGCAGATCTGCTTCACCACCTGTGAAGTGACTCTCCTGCAGGTGGGGAGCCGGGGGCTCGAACCGGGATCATTACACCATCCTTGTGCTTAGCACCTCAATTTTATTTATTGCAATTTATTTAAATATTTTATCAGTAATTTATATTTCAGTGTCAAAAATTACCCATCAGTTTCTATATTTGTTCCATGAGATGCTTTAACATATTTATCAAAGTTATTTTAAACTTCCTATATCACATTTTAACCAACAGGCATCTCTAAGTCTGCTTCTTTTTCCTTTATATTAAATATTTTTTCTTCATGTATACTGTAGTGCATCAAATATACATTAAAATAAAACTATAACCTGAAATAAAGAGTATTTATGTTGACCTCTTTTTTCTGTCAGTAAACCATCTAAATCATAGTTCAGGGAGTACTAGAATTTATTTTTATTTAATTTGATTTAATTCATCATCAGGTTAATATCCATGGGGCATATAGGTATCTTAGTTTCAGTAGGGCAAGCCCTGTTTGCCTCTAGATTTCTAAAGCAGGAGAACTATCATTCTGCTCTATACACTGAATTCCAACTTCTTATTGTGCTAAAACACTCCTCTGCTATTCAGTTTTGCCTCCTGGTTTTCTATGGTGAAAGAGCACTCTTTCTGCTCTTCTGATTTGTCCTTACCTTTGGAGTGCTGAGAAACAAGTATATTCAGCAACTTCTCAGAGTGGGCAAGGGATTTAGCTTGATATGTGTCTGATAGGCAGGGCAGATAACCTGAAAGAGTCTCCTGAGTACCTGTGCCTCAAAGGCGTCTTTTTTCTGGCCTGCCTTTTGCATGCACACTTACAGAGGGCCTATGGGAAAGACATGAGAAAGTATAGATTTTCTTTGTTCACAGAGGTCGTTAGAACTCCAAACACCATACCTTTATTCTTTAAAATTTCCACACCATGGACATACTTATTTTTAAATCGAGATTTATTTATTTATTTTTATGGGAGGGAGAGGGAAAGAAAGAGATCAAAACAGCACTCAGCTCTGATTTACGGTAGTCCTAAGGATTGATCCTAGTATCAGGCCTCAGGCATACAAATCCTGTGCTCTAAGGTGTTGAACTATTCCTCCAGCCCAGTTTAGTTTTTATTTAAATCCAACAATGGTAAGTTTTCCTACTCCCACTGCCCTACCAAAGATGACAGAAGTTGTAGAATGTTCCCCACAAGGGATTTCTCACTTCAGTTTCTTTCATGCTCAGTTATCTGATGGATTTACAATACCATGACTGTCATATAGCCTATCTGATACACACACACACACACACACACACACACACACACACACACACACACACACACACACCATACTTGAACATAAGTGGAAGGAGAAATTAGAGTTTGCTATGCTCCTATCTTTGCATCATTTGACCACTTTTTTAATTTCTGTGTAAAGAGATATTCCAGTATCATTTTGCATTTTCCCTATTCTAGCTCAGTAACTAGCCTTTTCTTATAGATCCCTTAGTGGAGAAGCTACAATTACTTAGAAACCAAATGTGGATAATAGAGACTCATTGTTTTTAGAGTCTACTTATAATTGCTCTCAAGTAGACAAAACTGGAAAATTATCTATCTACCCACTGATCCATCCATCCACCCAATAGCTATCAACATAATCTATCCATCTATTTAATCATAGACCCCATCTATTCATTTCTCTATTAAAACTTAACGTTCATTTGGTGGTGGGTATGGTATGAAATCATATATACTCCTGTTATCTTACAGTCTTGTATAACCAAAATATCACTAATGCTATTTTTTCATGAGTTCATAACTTTATGAGCTCCAATTGGGTATCTCTGGTTCCGGTTCCTATATATTCTCCATAGTACATTCTAATTTCCCCTATTTCATATTTTTAATTTTTATCTACAAAAGCATGTAGATATATTTCTTTCTTAATATATTTACTTATTTGCTCAAAGTTATAATACAAATATATTAAACACCTTCTTAAATATTTATTTATTTATTCCCTTTTGTTGCCCTTGTTGTTTTATTATTGTAATTATTATTGATGTCATTGTTGTTGGATAGGACAGAGAGAAATGGAGAGAGGAAGGGAAGACAGAGAGGGGGAGAGAAAGATAGACACCTGCAGACCTGCTTCACCACTTGTGAAGCGACTCCCCTGCAGGTGGGGATCTGGGGGCTCGAACCAGGATCCTTATACTGGTTCTTGCGTTTTGCACCACGTGCCCTTAACCCGCTGCGCTACTGCCCAACTCCCATATTAAACACTTCTAAGTCATACCACTGGAGAGAGAAACTACTAAATTGAGTCCAATATTTATCTACATTGTTAAGGTAAAATTTGCAGAGTAAGACAATGAAATATTAAGCATATAATTCAATTTTAATAAATGCAAATATAGTGTGATGCACACACCATGAAGATATTGAAAACTTTCATCATCCCATAAAGTTTCCCTGCCCAATCAATCTTTTATTTCTTCCAAGCAACCACAGTTTTACTTTTCTCTATATATTATTAGTTTTGCTTATTTTACAGCTTCATGTAATGGAATAATACAATATATTTGCTTTTATGTTAGACTTCTTTTGGTTCAGCAAAACATCTATGAGATTCATATGTGATATATGTATGAACAGTTTTATTTTCTGCTGAGAAGTATATCATTATATGCATACATACCAAAACTTGCTTATTCTCCCGTTGATAGACATTAGGGACATTTCCAGTTTTTCAGTTATGAATAAAACCACTACAAACATTCCTGTACACATCTTTGTGTGGACATACATTTTCATTTCTCTTAGATATACAAGAAGGGAATTTATATGGGATTTATATGTGTATTATTTTATAGGAAAGCACTACACCTTTTGTCAATGCGTTTGAGACTCAAGCAATTGCTTTTTATTTCATTCTAACACCTCTGTGTCCTAAGTAGTATAGAGCTTTATGACTGCCTTCCTGCATAGGTACCACCTATATAAAAGATTCTAATTGTCCAAGAGATAACTCACCTAGTAGAGCACACACTTTACTGAGCCCTTGGCCACCTGATAGAGCACCATGCAAAGGGAAGCTTCAGGAGCAGTGAAGCGGTGCTGTAGTGTCTCTCCTCTCCTCTCTTCCTCTCACTATCTGAAAATAATGAACAGTCCACTGAGAGCAGTGGTATCCTGCAGGTAGAGACATAGTAAAAATCCTGGCAGGAAAAAAAAAAAATTCTAGCATTGTATTGGTTTGCTGGCACAAAGAATTTTCCAGCTGAGCTTCTGAGAGCTCACAAAAAACCCATATCTTCACACTAAGAGTCCCTCCCTATCTGCAGACTTCATTTTTTTTTATTTATTTTTTTTTAATTAAAGAAAGGATTAATTAACAAAACCATAGGGTAGGAGGGGTACAACTCCACAGAATTCCCGCCACCCAATCTCCATAACCCACCCCCTCCCCTGATAGCTTTCCCATTCTCTATCTCTCTGGGAGCATGAACCCAGGTTCATTGAGGGTTGCAGAAGGTAGAAGGTCTGGCTTCTGTAATTGCTTCCCCGCTGAACATGGGCGTTGACTGGTCGGTCCATACTCCCAGTGCAGACTTCATTTTTTAAATTAAAAACAAAATTAAGATGTATTTATCTTTATGAAAGAGGAAAGGGGGAGGGAAAGACACAGAGAAGGAGAGACAGAGACAAAGAGGCAGAGAGGCAGAGAGAGACTCATATTCCACTGCAGCACTCAGCTCTCGCATAAGGTGGTATTGGGGACTGCAGTTGGGACCTCTGAGACCTCACCCATGCAACCACAGTGCACTACAACTGTGCTAGCTCTGCAGCCCAAGACATTATGCGTTTCTTTCTTTTATTTATTTATTTATTTATTTATTTATTTATTTATTTATTTATTTATTTATTCATTGCCACCGGAGTTACTGCTGGGGCTCGGTGCCAGCCCTACAAATCTTACCACTCCCAGCAGCCATTTTTTTCTTTATATTTTTATTAGATAAGACAGATAGAAATTCAGAGGGGAGGAGGAAATAGGGAGAGAGAAACAGAGACATCTGCAGACCCGCTTCATTGCTCATGAAGTGTCCCCTTGCAGGGTGACTAGGGGTTTGAACCTGGATCCTTACACATGATAATGTATGTGCTTGACTAGTTACATCACTGCCCACCCCACCCCCATCATTTCTTAATATCTGGTAGGGTTTTCAGTTACAGTTGAACTCACACAAGTGAGTGTGAGACAGAATGGGGCAGTGACAACTGTCAGGGAGAGCAGCCTCAGGCAGAAGACCAAGAACTCTTTGGTTCTCCTGTCATCAGAAAACAGCATTCTTGATATGTCCCAATGAGTCAAGCAAACGACACTCAGGAAGCTGCAGATACTGCCACACACCCAGTTGTGCAGAGGGCAAGAACCCACACACTTGCTACACGGACCATATCAGGAGTTGACTGGGTGGATATGTGCACAACCCGTTAAGACTTCACTTAGACTGATGAGATAATGCATCTCTTTATAAGAACCCCAGTTCAGCCTGAGGACCACTCATTCTTGGGTAAATAGATGACAAGAAACACAGAAATTGGCAGTAAGGGGATATTATTTCCCTGTTGAAGACTCTCTAACTAAGACTCTGCAATTCTGGAACTTAACCTTATCCTCTACAGCCACAAGATACTGTGTGTGATGCTGAAGAGTGACAGGTGGACAGGTCTCTCTGCCAGCTGACTGACTCCTTAGTGCTTCTAGGCACCTTCTGGCAGAGCTGTGAGCCTGGTTCTAGTCTTGTGATGCCAGGACTTCATGAGCTCTGTGTTTAGCTAGATTGTCAGGAACAAAATTACTAAGGTGTTGGAAACTCTGCTGTACTATGAAATACAGTAAAGCATCTATGCCCCCCAAATACTTACATATACGTACATGACAGGGGGTGTGCAAATTCCCATATTCTCTCAGTGCACTCTTGTTGGACACCCCCCACCCCCAACAGCCCTTATTTGGATTTTATCTCATCTCTTTCTTTGGATTCTGTTGGCACTGTAGTGTTCCTATCAGATTCAGATACTTCTCTCTAGCAGCCTCTCTTCCTTCAGACTCATTCCTACTCCTCCTTTTCAAGTTTATTGGTGTCACAGGGCGTTATTGTCGACAGTTGCCAGGCTGTGGCTCCTTACATGCAGGAGACACTAAACCTTTGGTAATTACAGTGCTAGCCTTGTGAAGGACTTCTGTGATTAAAATGCTTTGTCATCTATGGTTGTCCTGCATGATTTTAATGTGGCTGTGGTGATGAACATTTATACTGTAAACACATCCTGATGAGTCAGGTCTCATAAGCTAATGAGCCAGGCAGACCCTTTTTATAGTGCATGCAACCAAGAAGACTCAGTATGTTGGTGATAAGAGCAACCAGGCAATTTTCTTTTGGGCAGTGGAGGTCATTTGACCGGAGTCCTGACTCTCTTCAAAGAGAGAAGCTGTTACTATTACTAGATTGGGCAGCACTCAAGACGCTCTTTAACCCCTCTTGCCTACAGCACTACTTGAAGTGTTCTTTCTCAGCAACCCTACTGGGAACATGTTTAAAGAGCACTTTAAGTCACAACACATTCTTCCTCTCATTTAGTCATCAAGCATTCCATTCATCTTTCTACCAAAAATTTATAGATTAATTAGACACTAATGTAGTCAACATGTATATTGTAGTAGAGTCAAACTGACAACACCCTGATGCATCTTTGCAACCTTTTTTTTTTTTTTTTTTTTTTTTTTAGTTGATAAAAGTTTATTTCCTGGGAAGGGGCTCTGGAAGCTAGCAGTGGTTGTTTAGAATTAGATATTTACATATGTAAAGAAGGAGCTTTCCCTTAAGTGCCCCCCCCCCCCCCCCGAAAAGCTGGGGGTGGGGTGGGGATGATGGTTAGGATGGAGACCAGAGAAGGAGCTCCTCTGTTTCACTGTTTCTTTTTGGTAAATTGCCTAAGTGACCTTCTACCTTCTAACCCCAACTTTTATTATAGCTTAGGGCTTCTAGCTGATGCCTGATACCAGGACCTCTCCCATGTATAAAGGAAGTATGTGTTATTAATAAAGGTCATATTTTCTTTTATCAATTTGTCTGATGTTTGATGTTTGCTTATTTCTTTATCCTCTGAAGAATCCCTGGACTGTGGGGTATTTTCTTTGTGTCCAATAGTATTAAGCACAGTAGGTGATTGAATGTAAATAAAATATTCTCTTCCACTAAGAAGGTACAGTTTAGAATAAATAGGAAGGCCAAAAAAAAAAAAAAAAGTCCTGTTTGTAAAGGATCATAATAAAAAGGAAGAAAGTTATGAGTTCCATAAAACAGGAATAAAGTGGGGGTCAGATGGAAGCGCAGCAGGTTAAGGACATATTGCGTGAAGCACAAGGACTGGCCTAAGGATCCCGGTTCAAGACCCTGGCTCCCCACCTGCAAGGGGGTCTCTTCACAGACAGTGAAGCAGGTCTGCAAGTGTCTGTCTGTCTCCCCTCCTCTCTCGATTTCTCTCTGTCCTATCCAACAACAATAATAATAACAACAAAGGTAACAAAAATGGGAATAATGGACTCCAGGAGCAGTGGTTTCATAGTGCAGGCACCAAACCCCAGCAATAAACCTTGAAGGCTGGGTGTCGGGCGGTGGTGCAGTGGGCTAAGCGCACATGGCACAAAGCACAAAGATCGAAGTAAGGATCCTGGTTCGAGCCTCTGGCTCCCCACCTCAGGGGAGTCACTTCACAGGCAGTGAAGCAGGTCTGCAGGTGTCTGTCTTTTTCTCCCCCTCTCTGTCTTCCCCGCCTCTCTCCATTTCTCTCTGTCCTATCCAACAACGACGATGACAGCGATAACCACAACAATGTTAAACGACAAATTGCAAATTAAAAAGTTAATGTAAAGATGAAAGAGGTGGCATTTTTAAAATCTGATTTTCAGTATTATTGGACAATAGAAAACTCCATCTTTCTTTCATTTTTTTTTTTTTTTTTTGCTTCCATGGTTATCAGTGGGGCTCTGTGCCAGCACTAGGAATCCACTGCTCCGGGAGGCTATTTTTCCCATTTTGTTGCCCTTGTTATTGTTATCTTTGGATGGGACAGAAAGAAATCAAGAGAGGAGGGGAAGACAGAGGAGAGAAAGGCAGATGCCTGCAGACCTACTTCACCACTTGTGAAACAACCCCCCACAGGTGAGGAACTGGGGCTTGAACCCGGACCCTTACTCAGGTCCTTGCAGTTTGCACCATGTGAGCTTATCCCACTGCACTGCTCTACTGCCCCGCCCAGACTCCTCCATTTTACTTTCTTTTTTTACTTCTTTTTTTTTTTTTTTTGTCATCAGAGTTATCACTGGGTTTGGTGCCTACATGTTTAATTCATTCCTAGCAGCTAATTTTTATATTTTTTTCTTTCTTACTGATAGTGAAAGGCAGAGAGAAACAGAGAAGAGAGATACTTGCAATACTGCTTCATGGCTCCTGATCCTTACCTCTGAATGTGGGCCTGAGCCCAGTCCTCATGCCTTTTCTCTACCAGCTGATCTTGGTCCTAGCCTCCCCTTCATTCCTGGTTTATTTTCTTATACACATTTTTGGGTTATGTGATATATACATACATATATATATATATGTGTCAGATCTGATTGAATAGTCACTGTCTTTGTGTCTAGTGTGGTTGACAGAAATTTCTTACTGGAAGACGTAAAAAATAACATCTAATTTTTGTCTTCTCATTCTAACATTACAAATTATATTTTTAATTAACAGGTTAATTTACTTATAAAATGTATTAAGCATACTCTGAGGGCCAGTTTAGTTAGAAACTAGTTAAGATTATCCAAATACCTACATAAACTGCAATGTCATGCTATGTTA
This sequence comes from Erinaceus europaeus, assembly GCF_950295315.1. NCBI lineage: Eukaryota > Metazoa > Chordata > Mammalia > Eulipotyphla > Erinaceidae > Erinaceus > Erinaceus europaeus. The sequence goes on along the minus strand of NC_080180.1, from coordinate 53,980,179 downwards.
AAAGTGAATTCATAGCAAATATACTGTCAGTGTGAAGCCAAACTTTCACAGACCACTTTTCATAGTATCCATGACTAATGCATGAATTTAGGGTCTGCATGTTTATTAGAATATTAAAAATTAGTAACTATTGATTTATTTCTTATTTTTCAAAGATCATAAAATATTCAAAAGTTTCTTTCTCCTTGGCCCCTAGTCAGGTAATCCTTGGATTCCCCCATAGATATGATGGGTCTAGACCTCTAATAGACCTCTCTCCACCATCACTGGTCAGTTCCATCAGGAACCTCAGCCTAAGCCCTTTTGAGGTCTCTCCAGGAACTTGCCCTGACTATAAAATAGTTAACGGTAGGAACTTCCCCACTTTCCAAAGGGAAGCTGGGTCAGCCTACTCTGCCACTCAAGGAAGACTGGTCCTGAAATAAATGCAGCCTAGAATTTGACCAGTTGTGACTATGAACTGTGAACTCAGAATGACAATGACTTGGAGGATACACAGACTCCTGTGCTAAATATGAATATACATGGGCCCTGAGTCAGACTGATATGGTAAACAGTTAGTTGTATTTATGTATTTTCTTCAAGTTTGGGAGCTACTCTCTGCCCTAATCTAGCTTTCTAGTTCTATTCTCAACTCTGACTACATCTTCCCAGACAATATTTTTAGTCTACCACCATGTTAACCATCAAGCTCAAGCAGAAATTACTAAAGTTGCGGTCCCCTAGGAACATAGCTAAAACAAACTTCCTAGCTTCTCACCACCCTAAAGTACCTATTCTCACCTGGTCTATTCCTACTTTCTGGTTCCTACTTATTAAGCATTTTATCCTTCCTCATAAATTGATAGCACTTTAAATCTAAGAATGGACACTTTTCCTACCCTACTATGGAAAGGCAGAAACAGGCTGGATTGGGGTATGCCAACAGAGAGAAGCAATTATAGAAGTCAGAACTCCCACCTTCTGCATCCCATGAGGAATTTTGCCCCAGAGGGGGAGAAATGTTAAGGAAAGATGACTAAAGGGTTCAGAACTTCAATTTCATCAGGATTCAGAGAGAGGGGAAAAAAAGGGAAAGCCACAGGAAGTAGTAGTAGGTGTAGATGTGATTTAGAAAAGAAGGTAGGACCATAGGAAAAAAAAATGGGCAAAAAGGATATAGATGGTGTCTCACCTGATTGAGTGCATATGTTATCAGGTATAAGGATCCAGATTCAAAATCCTGCTCCCCATCTGCAGGGGGAAACTTCACAGGTGGTGAAGCAGATCTGCTAGTGTCTCTCTTTCTCTATCCCTTTTTATCTCTTCCCTCTCTCTCAATCTTTTTCTGTCTCTATCCAATAAATAAAATATTAAAAAAGAAAAAGAAAAAGTGGGCACAAATATGTGTAGATAGATAGTTACAGAAATAATAGTCAACCCGTATCTGTGATCTTAGGAGGACCACTGAAGTTTCTAGTGAAGAGAATGGAGACACAGAACTCTGGAGGTGGGAACAGTGTGGAATTGTACCCCTTTTAGAATTTTGTAGGTCAATATTAAGTAGATAATAATATTAATATAGATTTATTCCCACATTCCAATAAACCATTTTTTCCCTTACATTTTTGTATACATAAACCAATTTGGAGATACCTAGATTACTGGATGTCTTGGATATAAATTCTTCATATCTGAACACATCAGAGAAAAATTCCTGTAAATACTTATCTTTGAAAAGTGAGTTGAAACTGGAGGACAGTACTTTCAGAAGAGAGTGAGTGGGATGTGTGTTGCAACACATGGAGAAATAATAAATTGCCAATTATATTTGATCATCAAAGGAAAAATGTGGGGCACGGGATTTAGAATATTAAAGGCATTTATCTTATCGAGGTTGAGAATTTGAATCTTATTTTGAACTGGAAGGTATTTAATTAAAGGAATCAACCTTCTCTTTTAAAATGTGTCTTCCTTATCTTTCAGAAATTAGTCCTTTTCTGCTATACCTTCCCCTTTCTTTACAACTAGTTATGAGAAGTACCTGTGTAGGTAAACAGAGGTTGGGGTGGATTGGTGGTAGTTTGGTGGCAGTTGTGAGAGAGGAACTCAATACATTTAAATGGTTTGAGTGGTTTAAACTAGAGGTAGTGCAGACTAAATGGCAGGTGAGGTGAAGAAAATGAAGGCAAAAGTGAAGACGGTTTAGTGAAAGGAGATAAAAATTCACATTTCTGTTTACAAAGTTTCCAGTTTGGACTATCTAACAGAGTGGGTAATTAAGAGAATAGGTGAAATCTGAAGAAGGCCCAGACTTGAAGACATTGCTAAAAAGCAGGGAGGTTATGGCAGCTGTAGAGATTGGTATAGCCTTGGACTTTGACACCAAAGGTTCCAGGTGAGATCTCTAGTATCGCAGGGACTAGAGTGATGCTCTGGTTTGTCTTTCAGTTTCATGAGAAACTTAATCTCTTTCATAACTACTAAATAAATAAAGCTTTAAAAAAAGGGGTGTTGGTGGTGATGGTATGTAGCTAGATATTCCTGAAGTTAAACTGAGAACATAGGTATTTAAGAGAGGATGAGAAATAACCTACACCTCCCTGGAACCCCACCTCTCCACAGCCCTACCTCACTAAGGAAAGGCAGAAACAGGCTGGGGGTATAGATCAATCTGTCAATGCCCATGTCCAGAGGAGAAGCAATTGCAGACAGACTTTCTACCTTCTGCACCCCATAAAGATCTTTGGTTCATATTTCCAGGGGGATAAAGAATAGGGACCTTTCCAATGGAGGGGATGGGACACAACTCTGTTGGTGGGAAATATATGGAATTGTACCCCTCTTATCCCACAATCTTGTCATTCATTATTAAATCACTAATAAAAAAATAACCTACTTAGAAGGCCAATGAAAGGAATGAAAAACTTTATGAGTGAAACTAGTTCAAACGGAGTTGAGAAGTTATGACAATATGGAGGAAATACTTCTCAACATTTTGACCCAGCATTTCCAGATAGATCTGAAACAGGGAAATCTAGTTATCCATTTTTGTCAACTGAAGATCCTTCAGAAATTATTATTATTATTTTTTTAATATTTATTTTATTTATTTATTCCCTTTTGTTGCCCTTGTTGTTTTTTTTATTATTGTAGTTATTATTGTTGTTGTCATTGTTGGATAGGACAGAGAGAAATGGAGAGAGGAGGCGAAGACAGAGAGGAGGAGAGAAGGATAGACACCTGCAGACCTGCTTCACCGCCTGTGAAGCTACTCCCCTGCAGGTGGGGAGCCGGGGTTCGAACCGGGATCCTTATGCCAGTGCTTCTGCTTTGCGCCACCTGCGCTTAACCTGCTGTGCTACAGCCCGACTCCCAGAAATTATTTTTTATGAGTTAAGTAATGCTAGTATGTTTTAGAAATCAGGTTTCAAAGTTCTTAGGACATTGCTTTTTTTTTTTTTTTTAATCTATACTAAGAGGACTTTAGGAACAGAAAGCTAAGTATATTTTTGAAAGACAGCATAAAATACAAAGAAAGATGGAAAAATAGAAGTTGGTGAATATAAAACTACATTTGAAATGCAAAGAATCTGGAATACAACAAGGCTGTATAGTTAAGGCAACTCAGTTACATGATTATGACAATATAAACCAATCAACTCCTCTAAATATGCAGTTTTTTTCCTTCTCAGTGAATTACCCAGTTTGAATGAATTGATTGGTTGCTTTGTGGCTGTTATGAACATAGAGTCAAAGCAATTTTTAAAGAAATACAGAAAATTAGCTTTTAGAATAATAAAGTATCTTAGATTAGGGCTTTGGAAATAATTTGGAAAAAAAGACAAAGCAAGTCAGAGAAGCTATTGATATTTCTGGGAAAATGTTAGCAATGTTATATTTAGTGGAGGAAAGGAGAGAGTAATAGGTTATATCTTGTTAGGAGCTGAACTGCGTCACCCCAAAGTTCATATGAAGAATCAGTAACCCCTGCACCTCATAATGGGACTGTATTAAAGACAGGGTCTTTACATGATCAGAATCAAACAAAGCCTTTGGAGCAAGACATAATTCAATATAACTGGTATCCTTATCAGAAGATAATCAAGGTACAGACAAGCCAGAAGGGTATCTATGTGCATGGAAGTCATGCACAAGTCAGGTAGCAAATTTTCAGAGGAAACTAACCCTGTCAACACCTAGATCTTGGACTTATAGCCTATATAATACAAGAAAATAAATTTCTATTTAAGTCCCTTAGTTTTAAAGGAAAAAAAGATACCCTGCATTAAGTGCGTGCTTTTCTTTCAACAAAGGCAGACTACTGAGAAGAAAATCCTTTTTGGATTCATTCATTATGACCATAAAAGGTGGATTTGGAAGACTTGATACAGTCTATCTTGACCTTAATATGGATAATCTATAGAAAACACTCATTAGTCTAGTAGGGAAATCAGATTACAACATCTAAATCAGTTCACTGGACAGAGGACTAAACTTAGAATGTGGCTGTGAAAATATCTGACAACCTGGAGGAGGTACCACTACAATTAAATGGTTAATAATCTAGAAAAAAAAAGAAATATAGTCATAGAATTTGTTTAAATGGCATAGATCTTAGAGGATTTGGGTTATTAACTGAAATTTCTTACTTAATATAGAAAAGGGTAACAGACTCACAGAAACTTTTGATTAAAAGTGTTAAGCACTTGGGACAGAGCAATAATTACAAAAGGAAGCTCTTACTAGGTAATCTTTCTGATTCCGGTGGATGGATATTTTAGGGGTGGTTAACAAGGAGTGAAATAAGAAAGCAGACCTGTAAGAAGCAGAGGCACCACAATGAGAAGCAGGAATAGAAATGTAGAAACCAGGGACCATGAGGTCATATTCCAGTTATGCCTACTACTTGCCAGCCAGTCTATGCGCTCCATTTTTAAAGCTTTAGATTCTATATTAAAGAACATAGAGAATTTAGAAAGAGCTCAGCAGTGAAGATAAAAATATTTAGGGAATAATATTTATGACTATGGGTTAAAATAACTATGATTATCCAACAAAACAGGATAGGCCCGAGTTACTTAATACTACTTTTTTAAAAAAGTGGGTTAGTCATAACTAATGATAATCAGTTCTACTCCATTTACACAGCAGGGGTCAAACTAAGAGGAAATGGGCCTCAATCTCAATGTGTGGGATTTGATTAAACACAGGGAAGGACTGGTTGAGTGGGATGAATTAATATGGAAGGATATGGAATTTCCTACTTGGGAGATCTTTAAAAATAGTCTCTCAAGTGTCAAGGCTAATTTACAAATTAAATCCTGTCTGAACAGTTGGGCTGAGAAATGGTGACTGCAACGTAGAGAACACAACTGCTTAAAATATAATGATTATCTTGAAAATAATACTTGTTCTGTAGTAGTATATTGGAAAATCAGAGACAGCTAATATGTGTCGTGATTTATGCTTATTATTTTATCTTTATTCCCATATTAATCTGGACAGCAGTTTGGAATTTTGCCTAGCAAGTTATAATTATCTATTGTTGAGATTTAAATCTCTTCATTATGCAACAAGCCTACAGAAAGACCGGATAGAAAGGTTGGGAAATTTCTGCTGTGAGAAACAGAACATCAGACGCTACTGTTCCTAAGTTGATCAGTTTACCAGTTTATCAGTTTTTATTGTGAAGTAAATTGTATTCTACGAGTAACTTCTAGCTGCTCGTTAGGTAAGCTAGGTGCCTTGGGAGTGACTATAGCAGGGGAACAGGATATGATTTCTATCCTTTAGGAGTATGCAACCTGTATGAAATGATTAGAAATAGACATGTGAAAAATTAGTGCACAATGTCAGGCAGAGTTACTGCATTATTTTATAAGAGCTATTGTGCAAGGAGAGCTGAGTAATAGAGGTTATGGACCAAAACTGTCTTCATACAGATAAGTTTTAAAGGGTGGGAAAAAATTAAAGAACTCTGAATAGTACAAAAATGGCACTTCTGCTAGCAAAGTGAGTAAAAGTATAGAAGTGAAAATGTATGTGCTTGAGTCATACTTTCATGCACTGAAAAGTCTTGTATAATTTTAACCTTCAGGATAAATTGACAGTTGTTCACATGTCACATAAAGCTTTTATGATTTGTTGTAGCTCACATCTGTGACCTTATCCTATCTTTTTGTTCACTCTTGCTCTTTGTCACAACCCTAAGCGGACTGCAGCTTAAAGTTTAGTTGTCATTTTATAACTTTATGACCCTGAATCTTGGTTATTTTGTGTATAAACTGGAAATAGTCACAGGAACTAGCTCAAAGGGTTGTTGTGAGGATTAAATCAGATAACAGATATAAGGTGATTATTATAGCACCTGGCATTTTGTAGGTATCAATAAATATTTTCTTCATCATCAATGTTAACAATCTCTCAAAGCATTAAATCCAGGTGTTAATTCCTTCTAGAAGCCTATCTTTTTCTAGGCAGCTTGTACCAGGATCATTCTGTATATTGTTCTTACCTGCTTCACAGAATATTCTTCTCTGCATTGTAGTCTAGATTGATGTCTGTCTCTTCCTAGATGATTAGGTCTGGATGCAGCCATGTCTTGTTTATTTCAGTGGCCCAAAGTCTATGGGTTGTCAATCAAAATGAGTGGAATAATTAGGGTAAATGAATGAGTAAATCTTTTCAATAATTCTATAAATTTGCACATAGTGCTTTTTATCTACTCCCCTACTCAAGTAACCCTGTGTAGTTATTAGTATAAAAAAAGTGACATTAGGACAAAAAATAGTGGAATATGTGATGAAGGTGTGTGGGTCAAAATTTAATGATTTGTTATAATTGGTCTCACTCAAGAAATATTTACATTATGGGCTTGCATTTATATTTCAAAATTCAAAGGCTAATTATATAATATTAATTATTTGGTACTTTGAAGATTTATTGCATAGAAATCAACTTGTGTTATATTTCCATAATCTAATTACTTAGAAAATGTACCTTCTCTTTTTAAAGTTTCTTCATAAATGACCTCTAAAATACTTTTCCTTCTACTCTAGATTCTCTGAGCTTAGTAAATCTATAATGTAGCTGGGAATATAATTCACATTTTCTGAATGCAGACTAGTAACCTTTTCACTAAATAAATGAGTTATAGAGTCTGGGTGCAGAGTGCACACATTATCATGTGTAAGGACCCAAACAATGTCTAGTGCCCATCTTCAGGGAGGAAGCTTTACAAGTGGTGAAACAGTGGTAGGTGTCTCTTTTTCTTCTTCTCTAACTCCCCTTCCCCTCTCAATTTTTCTCTGTCCTATCAAAAAAGAAAACGCCACTAAGAGCCATGGATTCAACATACAGACATATAGCTATAGCAATAACCCTAGTGTGGGGGGAAATGAGTCCCTCTTTATAGCTGTTTATCCACAACATAGCTTTATTTGTCCAGAAGCTCTCATAAAATTATGGTAATGGCATAATTAATGGTATTTTTTTGTCATCTCTAAGGCTTTACTATTCTAACTTCACTTTTTAGATACAAAGAGTGAGACAGGGAGGCAGAAAGAGAGAGGGAAAGAACCCGTAGCCTTAAGCTTCCTCCTATGTGGTGAGGGTCAAGTTTGAACTGGGTGACACACATGGCAAAGCACTGCACTATTCATGTGAGCTCATTTGCCAGACAGACTTGTTATTGTCTTAATGGCAGTAAAGTAGCAAAGCTACAATGTTTTATCTGAAAAATAACAGCTTAAATCTATAAGGTATTGGCTAATAATAACCAATACTACTTGCTAGTTATTAGCATGACAATTTGAAAAACTCCAGTGTATGAAATTGTCACATTAAAAGACTATTTAAGCCCCCAGCTCCCCACCTGCAGGGGAGTTGCTTCACAGGCAGTGAAGCAGGTCTGCAGTTGTCTTTCTCTCCCCCTCTGTATCTTCCCCCATCTCTCCATTTCTCTCTGTCCTATATAACAACAACAATGACAACAATAATAACTACAACAACAATGAAAAGCAACAAAGGCAACAAAAGGGAAAATAAATAAATAAATATGCAATAATTAAAAAAAATTAGGGGGTCAAGAAACTAGCTCAGTCTGTTAGGCCATATGATTTATATGCCTCAGGTTACAGAGGCTATATGTTCCCAGCACCACTATACACCAGAGCTGAGCAGTGTTCTGATATATCTTTCCCTATTATTTACTATCTGTCTCATAATGAATGAATAAGTAAATAAATGCACAAATAAACTTTAAAGGCAATTTAGTTTGTTATATATATATTTTATATTTGGCTATAAATATAAATATTTACTTCAGGTAAAGAATCCAATATTAGAAAATGTATAAATTAATACAACCAGATATGTATGTTGTATTTGCTTATGTTATTTTTTGAGAAAGAGACTTCAAAGGCTATAATTGTATTACTGAAGTAGCTAGAATGTCCCACAGTATTCAAGGCCTCTTAACAATCAATTGGGTCAGCTACATAGTAGATCAGATAAATTAGTGAAAAATCAACAGTCAGGATGAAATTAGCCATGGTGCATTTGGTTTGCTACTTACTGTTATCTATTAATTGGATTGTTCAGTGACTAAACTGACCCGCCATTTAGCAATCAGTTAATTCACAGAGCCAGTCAATCTGTACAGTCCTCTGTCTAACTGTGCCACTGTATTCCAACAACTCTTGTCCTACCATTGTCCATAGAGGGACAGCAAAAACAGAATGAAGACAGACATCTAGTAAGATTACCAAGCTACCTAATAGCTGTTTCAGATTTCCTATCAATGCTCTAAAGAAAAACCTTTCATTCTCATTCATTTCTAATATCATTTGTAGAGACTCCTCAGGGCAGATGACCTCACCAATGTACCCTGGAATCTCACCTCCTCAGAGCCCTGCCCCACTGTGGAAAGACAGAATCAGGCTGGGAGTATGGACCAACCTGCCAACACCCATGTTCAGCAGAGAAGCAATTACAGAAGCCACACCTCCCACCTTCTGCATCCCATAATTATCCTGGGTCCATATCCCAGAGAGATAAAGAATAGGAAAGCTTCCAGTAGAGGGGATAGAATATGGAACTCTGGTGGTGGGAAATGTGTGGAAATTTACCCCTCCTATTCTATGGTTTTGTTGATATTTTCTAATTTTTATTATATAAATAAATTAAAAATTATTTATTCTAGAAAGTATAAACATCTTTCCATCTTTACTTATATCATCTCTCTTGCTGTTGGTTAGACAATACAGTATCCTGCCAGATTTTTATGGTATCATATAGTACTCAAGAGCTTAAACAGACCTACATTGATGTTCTTCCCTACAACTGAAGTCACAATATTCACTTTTTAAGGTTGGGCTGATTAACAGATGATGAACCTGAAACAGGTGCAGAACGATACCCAGTAAATTGTCAACTAATGTCATCTCTTGTTTCTGAATGGTGATAGACACAGACTCAAGATTCTGTTATTTTTCTTCTGACCATCATTTAATGATAAGTTTCAACTTAACTTTTTACCAAAATTCATTAGTTGCCTGAAACAGAAAAAGATATCCCTTTAAGAGGCAACCCAGAAGGAGGAAACATATAGTACTTCTTTGGAATTAATATAATTTATTTTCCTCTTTCATTGTCTATTTATCAGATGGTAGTAACAAAAGAAAAACAGCCAAAATTAAAGTCATCTAAACCAAAACGCTGGGGCTAAGGCATATAACTCATAATCTGAGATTTAGTTTATTTATGAAACTTATATATATTAAAATAAGTCATGTCTTGATCTTTTGGCAGGCCCTTTCATTGTAAAGTAGAGTGTGGTAGCTTGAAGGTGAAAACTGAAAGATTTCATACTGCTCTGGCTCTTATAATTGAGGCAAAAGAGGATTCTGAGAAAGACACAAAATGCCAAGAAGCTGGAGGATGAAGCCTAGGAACAAATGCTAATGAGGATGAGATTATAAAGGCTGGAGAGAGTTGGATTAAAGCCATGGAAGGATGAAAGGTGTTAACACTCAGCTGTGCAGCTTGGAGAGCTTATATGCAGAAGATTCTAGAACAGATGTCGGGGTGGGGGGCCACATCCAGGGGGGTAGAAAACCTTGACTTCCTCCAGGGCCTGCAATTCTGTTTCCTTGAAGTGAGGAATTTCTCTTCCTACCAATCCATCTTTCTTTTTCTTCTTAACCCCCCTCCACCATAAGGGTTTCTTCTTTCTAGTATGTCTTGGTGGAAATATATATATAAGATTTGGAGCAAGATGTTCTGAATATGAGATCCCAGCAGGTAATTACCGGACATATGAACATGGACCAGTTCTGAATTTCACTTTTGGAAAACAAATACAGTTGCTAAAGTGTAACAAGAAGGTAATATCTGCCCACAAGGGTTGCTAAAAGGACAAAATAAATTAATAGGCACAAAAATCACTTTGTAATATAAAAAGTAAATATGAATGTGGGTTTGAGTATTATCAATATATCTTCTTAGTCCTTATCTTACCTCTCTTACTTGCAATTCCAAGTAGCAGATAGCAAGGGAAAGAGATAGAAAATTGCCTTCTTACTTTCCTTTATAAGATAGCTTCTTATCTCTAAGAAAAAGCTTAGTGATAGAGGAATGGATCTTAGGCCCTGTTAGACTTTATTCCAGTCTTATGATTTCATGACAAATAAGTCTTCACAGATTTTCTCTGTGGGGTTACTCATTGTTTTTTTTTTTTTTCCCAGGGCCCAGAGCAATCACTATTCTCTTCTAAATCTATACTGTAAGACCCTGGAAATGTTTTAAAGAGAACTGTGAGGAAAGGAGCAATTTCAGAGGCATGATTAAATTGGTATGAGCTATACTGTGAGCCCACTCCAAGTTGACCACCACCAAGCCTTGCTCACAGTAGCTTGTGACCAACATGTGTGTATACCTACCCTGTGTGTGCATTGGATAAGGAGACTGAAGGAGTCCCATGCTCTCTACACTGGCATGGCTGCAGTTACCATGGTGACTCCAAAAGGGACCAAACCTATATTTCTTGCTATTTGAACAGACCACCTGAGAAACACAGGCCTGAGTCCTATTTGTTTTGATTATTAATCTCTGTCATTAGGAACAGAATTTGCTTGTCAAAGCTGGCATAACAAAGTACTACAGTGGGGTGGTTTGAATGACAGAAACTTAATTGTTTCACAGTTCTGAGGACCACAAGTCTGAGGTCAAAGTATCAGGAAGGCTTGTTCCCGCTGTAGGTGGCAAGGGAGAACCTGTTCCCAGCCTCTCTTCCAGGTTCTGGTGATTTGCTGGCCAGCTGGAGAGTCCCTTGGCCTTTGGTGCATCATCTCTGATCCTGCCTTTGTGTCAATAAGGCATATTTGCTCGGTGCATGTTCGTGTCCAAATTTCCTGGTTTTTTTTTTTAAATACACTTATCATATTAGATTAGTTCACCCAATTCCACTATGACGTTATCTTTACTAACTCTAACATCCCTTTTCCACATTCTCAGGTGCCTCAGTAGTACTTTAATATGTGAATTTTTTAGGGATACAATTCAACCCATAACAAGGGCAAACTCTTACATTTATCATGATTAAGCCTTATGGAGTGCTCACAGTGTGTAAGATATGGCCTTTGGATTCTGGGTATTGCTTATAGATAGATGTAAGCAATAGATGACCCATGCCTACAAAGAACTTATCTTTTAGTTATATATCAACACTATAGCTGAGATGAGAAAAAGCTGAAGAAATTTATGGAAAGGATCTGACCAACACCGATATGTTGACTTCCAACTTCTTTTTTTTAAAGTCGGTGAAAAATTCATTGAGCTCTTACATAATTGTCCAATAGAAAACAGAAAAAAAATGCCTATTCTATAAACTAAGAAAGGTAGAGTCCGTTCTATTATTTCTTTTCATAGCAGTAGTTGAAGCTTCATGGCAGAAATAAAATCCAATCAGAACTCTCAAGATCAGTTTGATCTGAGAAAAGACAGAGGTGAGAAGGAATGTCCCAGAATGGAGTACAGAGTATGTGTGCAAATTTTTAGAGATAGGGCTATATAAGGAGTCTTTAGAAATTAGAGAGCTAAGTTCTTTTTGGAGGCTAGTGAGAATAAATACAGAAAAGTCTATCAGAGACCTAGAATGATGGGTTATTCCATCACAGCTTAGCTGAGTTCAGATCCTTGAAAGAAATTTCAAGAGATTGGAAGCTTTGCTGGCCCCCTAGACTTCCATATCTAGTCAATCACCTTACTTTCTTGTCTAGACTTCATCCTCTTTGTGACAATTCCAATACTTGGATTACTTTAGTTTTATAAAAACATTAGAGTTGGGTTTTTCTGTGCTATATATAACACAGCATAATTAAAAGTATGGTAAAGTTCACATCTATAATATGAATACATGAATCTGAGCAAATTCATATTATAAAATTATAAAAGGAAAGGGAATATTGGTAATACCAGGTACTGTCCCAGGACTTTTCATACAAAAGGGTATTGAATCTTTGTAGATCTCTGATAAAAGGGAGGTTTCTATTCTAAATTTACAGATAAAAAATGTGAAGTTGGGAGTTGAGCGGTAGCACAGTGGGTTAAGCATAGGTAGCGCGAAGCACAAGGACTGGCATAAAGATGCCTGTTTGAGCCCCCGGCTCCCCACCTGCAGGGGAGTCACTTCACAGGCCGTGAAGCAGGTCTGCAGGTGTCTGTCTTTCTCTCCCCTTCTCTGCCTTTCTCTTCCTCGCTCCATTTCTCTCTGTCGTATCCAACACCAACGATAATAACAAAAACAATAATAACTACAATAGAACAAGGGCAACAAAAGGGAATAAATAAATATTTTTAAAATTCTTTATAAAAATGTGAAGTTTAGATAATTTCCCAATGTCACAGTTAGAAAGTGGAAAAACTAGATTATGAACCCAGATCTGTTTGGTTATAATTGCTTTATTTATTTATTTTAACCAGTTCTCTGCTCAGCTCTGGTGGTGCTGGGGATTGAATCTGGTACCTGTGATGCCTCAGGCATGAAGAATCTGTTGCATAAATTACTATACCATTTTCCTAGCTCTTTTTGACCACATAAAAAGTCTGAGTGGCCCACCCCCTACCTTGCTAACCACACACTCAAAGATTTTATCTTGGAGAACAAAAGACTGAGGTAAACGGTGTTGGTCAATACAAGGTGAAAGCTTGATCAGCAGTGACAAAATAATTCTATCTGGGGAACTCGAGTTGAGATTGCTCAATATAGAGTGGACTTTAATTAAAGACGTTATTTACATTTAGCCTTTTATTCCTATTAAACCATGGGAGAACCTTCCTACTCTCAGATAACACACTGAGGAACTGGGAGGCATGTCTGTGTGGTCTCCAGGAGTGCACACAATGGTGTGGTTCTGCTGTGCTTCCCTCCTTGCTTATAAGTCTACTGCTTCCTGAAACATCATCTCATTCATGCAGCACTTCACAGAATATTGTTCTAGTTTTAGGACATATTTCTGTTGTGCACAGATCCGCTATGTGTTGCATAGCACATAGTAATTTAGCGGAAAGGCAGGTCAACTTCTCTGTCTAGAATGATGCACAGTGATGTCATTAGGATGTGCGTCAGAGTTACACAGACTTCAGATAAGAGTTGATTTTGCTTTCCATAGGGAACTTACAAATGCTTTTCCACGTAAAAGATATGTGACATACCAGCATGACAAGGAGAACAGAGCCAATATACAGAAACAGAGAGGTCAGATATGAGAGAGGCTGGCAGAGTGTCACATACTATTTATATGAAATAATAAGAAAGGACATGGGTATTTTACAAAGCTTGTTGGAAAAATCCTGTCTCAGAACTCAGCTGGTCCAGTTCCACTCTTCATTACTCTCACCAAAGACAACAACAAATAAGATATTCTTAGAAAAATTTGAAATCAGACATACAAAAATAAAATAACACAAAACACACAGAGACAAACTGACACATACACAAAAACAGTTAGTGTTGAACCCATGGTTTGGAGTCCTGAGCTCCATTCCTGACATTAACATGAGCAGCTGTCTGTCACCTACACAAATATTTCTTACCAGTTTGCTGAGCAGTTCTCACTTATCCCTGCTCATTACCTGTGGCTTTTCACAACGTGAAAAGAGAGCACAAAAAAGGGCAGGCATAAAAAAGAAAGGGGTCTAGTAAGCCACAGAGGCAAAAAGTTGTTAAGGGATCAGGGGTTGTGTAAAACAAACAACCTGAGAGGATAATATTAACTGCAGGTTAGGTCATTCACTATAGTTCAACTACTTGAAATGAGTAGATTTGGGGAGGGGCAGATCACAATTTACATAGCACATAAAGGCCAGGGAAGTACAGGGACAGAGCTAGAAGCTGCATCCATATCCTTGCTCTTCAGACGGACATATGCGGGTGGGAATATACTCAACCCCAGTAATGGGACTAGGGAAATTTAGATAGTGGATAGATGAGTGGAGGGGAAAATGATTCTTCTACTTCATATGGGAGTGGCGCACCTCTTGAAAGATATTATTATTATTATTATTATTATTATTATTATTATTATTATAAGAGTAGAACGGATCAAAGATAGCTCACTGATAGGGCACCTATCTTGCCATATCTGCAGACAAATTGGAGGCCTGGCACCAGAAGGGATGACCATGGTAACAGAGGGAGCTTTTTTATTGTAGTCTGTCTGTCTCGCTATGTCTTTCTTTGTTTCTCTCTATATTGATTTATCTTAGTGATAGTAAAAAAAAATATTTTAGGAGCTGTGAAATTGTGCATGGGAGAAACAAAAAATTAAATAGGGCAGAGGAGAGACTAATAGTTATGCAAAAAGATTTTGATGTGTGAAGCACCAAAGATCCCAAGTTAAATTCCCAGCACCAACACAATAAGTCAGAACTGAGCAGTGCTCTGGTGAAATTATGAGGATAAGGATGATAATTTAATAAGAACATTCATTCTCAGTACTTTACTGGGTAAACATACAGTTCACAAAGATAAAATTCTTATGATATAGGAAGAGCAAAAGTCATCTGTAAAAGCAAAAACCATCTAGAAAAACAGAAAGAGAATACATAATAAGGATGAAACTATTTTAAAAATAGCGAATAAGGAATAATGTAGTGACAAAATGAAAGTCTAACATTCAAACAGAAATCAAGTCTATTTTCCAAATAATGGATGAAAATTAAGACTATATATAACCGAAGGTAGAGTTTTAAAAATACAAATAAATAGGCTAGAGTAAGCTCTCAAATAGTTTCATCAGTAAATTACATGTCCTAATCTAATTAATAGAAGCTGAAGATATGCAAGTTAGGTTAAGAAAACCAAATAAAATAATGCTTTAATCAAACACAGTAAAATGAAAAATGAACTAAAAGTTCTATCATTCATCATGACATATAATACAATTTTTCATGTAAAACATTAATCTCGCAATAAAGAAATTAAAATATATATATAAAAAACTTTTCTCTCTCTCTCTTCTTAAAGATTTTATTTATTTATTTATTAATGAGAAAGATAGGAGGAGAGAGAAAGAACCAGACATCACTCTGGCACATTTGCTGCTGGGGATTGAACTCAGGACCTCTTGCTTCAGAGTCCAAAGTTTTTTCACTGTGCCACCTCCCAGACCACAAAACTTTTCTCTTTTTAAAGATTTATTCATTTATCAACACACATGCGAGAGAAAGAGAAGTGTACTCTGACAGCCTGCATATCAGGGAGCAACTTCAAAACCTACTGTCTGCAAATATGTCTTTCTATCCAGTGTGCCACCTCCAAGGAACAGTAATATTTTTAAAATTTATTGATATCAGGATATTTTAATTATCTTGGAATTACTTAATTATTTGAGTATATGATGTGTATTATATACATATATTGATTTAGATTGCATTACAAATGAAAACTGTTTTAATCAAGTTGATAAGTAAAACCCTCTCTTTAAGTAGACAGTTGCATGAATTTTGGCAAAATCTTTAGAGACTTGTGAAACCACTACCACAATCAAGATAAAAATATTCTCATGTCCTTTTGAGGTAAATTGACTCTCAGCTCCCAGTCTTTGCCTGTTTTCTCATGCTGTAATTTTCCTTTTTGAAAATATCTGTTTAAAGGAATAATACATTATATAGCCTATGGAACATAGATTGGTTCAATATAACATAATTGAGAGTCTTCGATGTTATATGTTATTAGTAGTTTGATCCTTTTTATTTCTGAGTGGTATTCCCTTGAATTTTTAAACTATTCACCCATCAATAGATATTTGAGTCTCTAGTTTTTGGTTATCAGAAATAAAGCCACCAAAGACATTTATGTACAAGACTTTGTGTAACAATGTCTCCATTTTAGAGATTTAGGTGTGAGTTGCTATATCAGATGGTAAGGGCCAGCTTATATATAACAATATATAAGATACTTATTCAGAAAGTTTCTCTAGGACTTGGCATCTTCAATTAATAGATATACATATACAAAGGCCAAGAGATAGTTCACCTTATACAAATTATACCTTCCCATATAGGGCCCTAGTTCAAGACCTGACCCTTCAAGGAGTGACATGGTACTGGAGGAATCTCCATAGATGGTAGGTTAGTGATTTATGGCTTGCTTGCGTGTTTCTTCTCTTTCTCTCTCTCTCTCTATCTCTCTCCCTCTCTCTCTCTCTCCTTGTAGAGCTATCTGAAATTTTTTAAAACATAAAAAGTTAGCACAGTGGGTTGTACGTGCATGAGGCCCCTGTGTCCCTCCACTACCCACAGAGTTGCAAGCTTGAGCT
The DNA here is from genome assembly GCF_950295315.1 of Erinaceus europaeus. Lineage (NCBI taxonomy): Eukaryota > Metazoa > Chordata > Mammalia > Eulipotyphla > Erinaceidae > Erinaceus > Erinaceus europaeus. Next base: position 53,963,377 of record NC_080180.1, on the reverse strand, counting down.
CAGACCTACAAGCACGCAGAGGTTACATAGGCTCCTATGCTGAATATGGGCCCCAGATCAGATTGATGGGGTTTACAGTCAATATTTATATACTTTCCCCATATTTGGGAGCTACTCTATTTCCTGATACAGCTTTATAGTCCTATTTCCAACTATAACACCATCTCCCCAAACAATAACTTGGGCCCACCTGCATATTAGATGTCAGGAGAAGGCAAAAACTACTAAAGTCAGGGGCCCCTTGGAATATACCTAAAACAGAACTACTAGCTTTTTCCAAAAATGGAAATCCCAATCTTCAACTTCAATATTCTTGCCTTTAGGCACATGATTAATCAACAATTTGTTCTGCATTATATCTTAACTTTTTTTCAGCCACCAGGTTCCAGATGATACCATGATGCCAACTCGACTTCCTCGGGCAGAAGACTCCACCATGTGTCTTGGTGCCCTGCCTCCCCCAGATCCCTGCCCCACTAGGAAAAGAGAGAGACAGGCTGGGAGTATGGGTCAACCTGCCAACACCTATGTTCAGTGGAGAAGCAATTACAGAAGCCAGCCCTTCCACCTTCTGCACCCCATGGTGATTCTGGGTCCATACTCCCAGAGGGATAAAGAATAGGGAAGTTATTAAGGGAGGGGATTAGATACGGCGCTCTGCGGGTGGGCATTGTGTTGGAATGTATCCCTCTTATCCTATAGTCTATATCCTATATCCCTCTTATCCTATAGTCTTGTCAATGTTTCCTTTTTTAAAATAAAAAAGTCAACTATAGTGGAAAAAAATTTTTATAGCTTATGATCCAGGAATACTACCATTAGGCATTTATTTAAAGCACATGAAAACACTAAATTGAAAGGAGATACTCACCTATGTTCATAACTGTATTATTCACAAAGACAAAAGAGTTGAAGTAGACTGGATAAATAAGTTATGGAATAATATTCCATGGAATAATACTTTGCAATCAAAATAGATGATATTATGCCCCATTGGGACAAAATAGATGTAACCTGAGGTTATTATACTTAGCAAAAAAGAGGTGAAAGGTAACTTACCAGAGGGTTTCACTCATATGTGGCACCTAGAGAACTCAAACACATGAACTAAAAGAAACCACTCTTCTCTAGGACTATGTCAACGATGGTGGTAGAGGGTGGGGACATAGAACTCTGGTGGTGCGTACAGGGTGGAGCTATACAATGTAATTTTATAATCTTGTAAACCTCCTACTAATCACAAATAAAGCAGCTTAAAAAAGCATATCTCATATATTATTAATAAATGTGTAGTGTCATCAGACTATAGTTTTTGTTGCATTTCTCATATGAGTAGTGATTTCGAACATCTTCATGTGTTTGATATAGTTATATCTGATCTCTTCTTTGACACAGTGGATAAAGCATCAGACTCTCAAGCACGAGGTCCTGAGTTCAATCGCTGGCAGCACACATACCAGGGTGATGCCTGATTCTTTCTCTCTCCTCCTGTTTCTCATTAGTAAAGAAATAAAATCTAAAAAAATAAATAAATAAATAAAAAGCAAGCAAGAATTTGCTTCCTGTTAATAAAAAAAAAGTATCCGTTCAAATCTTTTGACTATTGGATCATATGTTATAATAACATCTTAAGTTCTCTACAGTTTCTTCCTAGTCCTTTATCAGATATGTTTTCGCAATTTTTTTTTTAGTTATCAGCTCTATTGGTCGAATTGTGTCCTCTCACATGCAAGCCCTCTGTAAAACCTTTGTTCTTACCATCCCCCTCTTTTTATTAACAGTATTTCTGAAAGAGGTGGAAAATTTAAAATTTGATGACATCCAGTTTTTTATATGGTTCTTGCTTTTGTACCCTATCAAAAAAATTCTTTGCTAATCCAAAGTCACAGAATTTTCTCCTTGTTTTCATCTGTAAGTTTTGTAAAAGCTGAGGAGCTTTCAAAACACACACGCACAAACAGATGCACACAATCTTAGCCATCAGAATGATGTCTTTCCACATATTCATGGTTCAATCCTGAAAGATGAGAATGAATCCAAAAAGAATATTTGTGAACCTCCTGAAAATACTGAGCTTACTGAAAAGGTTTCAGGGACCAAAGGAATCCCTAAATTACATTTGTGAACTAGCCATTTAAAACGGTGAGGCAATCAATACAAATTTTGAATGGAAATATTAAAATCCAAATGAAACAAAAATTCAACATGGCACACTAAAGAAGTCAAGATTATGATTTTGTAGTGGTAAATTTTCCCTTATACAATTAAGTTATAATTTAAAAAATCTTATATACCATAGAAAAATTTCAAAATATATCTTATAACCTAGAATGTAAAGATATATCAAAGTCTTAGCAATGCACTTAAAGAACTGTTTATCCCTTGTTTCTTCTCTAGCAAATAAAGATGAATAATACTGACTGAAAATTGTGTGTGTGTGTGTGTGTGTGTGTGTGTGTGTGTGTGTGTGTGTGTATGTGTATGTGTGTGTGTTTTAAAGAGAGACTCAGCAATAGCACATATGTGTGAGACCCTGAGTTCATTTTCACATTAAAAAAATAACTCTAAAGATGTTCCATGCTGTCTTCCATTGTGGCGTGCTGCACCAGTTAGCTTTCTCACCAACCATGTAACAGCTTCCCTTCCTCCACACCCTCATCCAACACTTAGAATTCCTGGTTTTGTTGCTGCAGGCCATTCTCACAAGTGTGAGATGGTACCTCAATTTGGTTTAAATTTACATTTCTTTAAGGATAAGAAAAACAGAGCCATGGCTCTATCTTTTCTTTGGAAAACTGTCCAGGTAGACGTTTTGGTCACATTCTTATTGGGTTATTCTTTTTTTTTTTTTTTTTTTTTTAGGTATATGACTTTTTTTCTTTCTTTGATTTTATATTTGTTTATTTTCATGAGTGATTTATTATTTGATTTACATAATTATAAAGTAATAAGAGTATAATTCAAGTATGTTCCCATCACCAGAGTTCTGTTTTCCCATCTGCTCCACTGGAAACTGCAGTAGTTCTCCCATGATCACAGATATTGGCTGACTCTATAACTACTCTGTGATTTCTTTATAGATGTTGCTTGATAGATGTGTGCAAATGGAAAACAATATGGATAATCTTTAAATCAAAATGCAAATACCTTATGATCTAGCCATGCCAGTCTCAGGCATTTATTTAAAATACATGAACACATCAATTCAAAGGGACATATGTACCCCATGTTCATGACTGTACTATGCACAATAGCCAAAACACGAAAGCAACCTAAATGCCTATCAATGGAAACATACTCCATGAAGTTCTATTCTGTAATAATAATAATAATAATGTAATGGGAGGTGATTATGTTTAGTGAAGAAGGGAGATGAAAGACAAATACTGAAGGATAGTTTCACTCACAGATGGAACACAGAGAATTGAAACACATGTACTTACTTGTAAAGGGAAAAAAAAAAAGGTAGTCAACCTGTTTCCAAGACTGAAAAAACTGTGGTGATTTGAGAAAACTATGAGGTGGGTGAGCACAAAACTTTGGTAGTGGGTGTGGTGGTAGCTCCCTATTACCTTAAAAGACCTGTAAATCACTAATAAAATAAAATAGAAGAAAACATATACTTTTAATTTCATAGAGCTAGACAGACCTTCGACTCTAAAAGAACTGATCTAAAGTCTAAAGCAAGGAGAAGAATAAAGAGTCATGCTTGGCTAGTAGTGTCTTTTAGTGCATAAACTTCCTCTAATTCTTTCTTTTTGTTTATTTATTTAATTTTTTGCCTCCAGGGTTATTGCTGGGGTTTGGTGCCTGCACTAGGAATCCACTGCTCCTGAAAAAATGAGGCCATTTTTTCCCATTTTGTTGCCCTTGTTGTCATTATTATTACTGTTGCCACTGATGTTGTTGTTGTTGGATAGGACAGAGAGAAATTGAGAGAGGAAGGGAGACAAAGAGGGGGAGAGAAAGACTGATACCTGCAGATCTGCTTCACCGCTTGTGAGGCAACCCTCCTGCAGGTGGGGATCTGGAGCTCAAACTGAGCTCCTTACACCAGTCCTTGTGCTCTGTGCCATGTGTGCTTAACCTTCTGTGCTACCGCCTGACCCCTCCTTCCTCCAGTTCTTTAGAACAAGCCCTTCACTGCCCTCTCTTCTCTAGCTTTCAGCTCTATGATCAGGAGACTTCAGTGCTAAAGAAAATGAAATCAGGGATTCCGGCTGTAGCACAGCAGGTTAAGTGCAGGTGGCACAAAGCGCAAGGACCCACACAAGCATCCTGGTTCGAGCCCCTGGTTCCCCACCTGCAGGGGAGTCACTTCACAAGTGGTGAAGCAGGTCAGCAGGTGTCTATCTTTCTCTCCCCTCTCTGTCTTCCCCTCCTCTCTCCATTTCTCTCTGTCCTATGCAACAAAAACAACATCTATAACAATAAAACAAGGGCAACAAAAAGGAATAAATAAATATTTTTAAAAATATTTTAAAAAAGATGAAATTAAGTTACCAGATAAAAACCATTACTGACCCCCCACTAATGGCATTTGAGTGGTTATCTTGCATCATGGGTTAAACTGTTACTGCAGTTCTCAAACCTTATTAGGTAGATGATTTTTGGCTTGGTTGGCTGAGCAGTACTAACCAGGCTTTTCCCCTGAATTGTTCCATGGTTCATGTTCCTAAGAATTGAAAGTGCTTTCAGGAGAGGCCAATTTACCACTGGCTCTTTGTAAATCCAGAGGGAGTACCAAAAGGGACAACTGTGGTTATGCAAATTAGAACTACCCTCTTTCAGAGTTCTTACTACTGAGGTTTTAGTTTTGGGGGGATAGTTTTGGGGACTTAAAGGCACCACATTCAATCCTGGGCACCACCAGAGTTGAGCAATGAGGTTCTGGCAAAAAAAAAAAAAGTTTTCTTTAAGACCCTATCTCCAGAATGTGAGTGAGCCAAGATGGCAATGCAGCATCTAAGAGGTTAGTTTTCTTACAGGGTCACCAAGAAATCATAGGAAATCTATCAGGGATAGGGAGTTCTGGTGGTGGGAATTGTGTGGAGTTGTACCCCTCTTATCCTATTGTTTTTGTCAGTGTTTCCTTTTTATAAATAAAAATTACATATTAAAAAAAAAGAAAAAGAAAGAAAGGAAGGAAGGAAGGAAGGAAGGAAGAAATAAATAAATAAATAAATCAGGAGACCAGAGACCAGTAGTGTGGGCCTGAGCCACGCTTTACACCAAATGATACCAAGTCCAGTGAAGATGAACCTGGAAAACACTGCCTCTGCCATTTATGTTTACGACAAACACTGCCATGCTTATCTTAAAATGTTAAGTTTTGTGTAATATGCTATGTTTAAATAAGATCCACTGTGGTTTTACTAGCTGCATATTTCATGTCACTTTTTACAGATTTCTGATAGTAACAGCAATTAGACAAATGAGGAATAATTGATTTGTATTGAATAGAATTATAATGTGGTTTAATGTGTAAGTAAAAATTCCCATGAGCTTATGCGTTTCTCCATGTGTATTTATTTTAACTAGGTATATATTTCCATAGCAACAACCTGCGATGAGGTACAGCAATTAACAGAATTAGACAAATTATTTTAACCAATCTTTTGTCATTTTGAAATCTAGCAAGATATGTGCTTACTTAGATTCCTCTTCCTTTCATCACACTTTTTAGGACTTGATGCTTATAGCAAAGGAGAGTCAATTAGATACCAAAAAAAAAAAAGTCCCAAGTGACTTTGACACTGCTATACCTATTATGATTAATTTTGCAATTGGCCTTCATTTAAAGGCCTAGAACAAACCTTTTTTTGTCTTATCAGAAAGAACAAGTGAGCGGTAGAAGTTTTCTATTGCAAAGACTTTATCAGAATAAAATATTCTGAAGCACACGATTTAGAGAATGTAATTTTATGCTGCCGGTACAATTTAATAATGTCATTTACACTAAGCTGGATGCAGTGGCAGCATCAGAATAATGACACACACTTGAAAGCCATCAAGCAAATATTTGAAATTTTGTTTCATATTATATATATATATATATATATATATATATATATATATATATATATATATATAGCTGACAGTGTGTAGAAGACAACTGAATGAAAAGCAGGATGGGGCATAAATACTGGGTAAATGCATAAACTGACTGTAATGTGTAGCCCTGGGATTTGTATGTAGCACACAGAAATGAACGATGTAAAAGAGACAAGTTTTAACTGAACAGGCACCAAAAATCCTCCAGAGCTGGTTACTTATCCACTCAGTACCTTAATTTATTATCTAGAAGACAAGTCCACTACAAAGAGAAAATGCACACACCACAAATGAGAGTACTGCTATTATAATACTAGGAGCTCACAGTCCTTGGTTTTATAGTTAACCTCATTACCTTCATTCGTCCTAATATTAACGGACAAGTTGCTCAGGGAAAGTTTGGAAAAAGCTTGACATTAGAGAAAAAACAGGTGAGAAGTAGTCTGATTGTCTTGAAGAGGTAGCACTAAAGTGGAAATTCTGAATTACACTTTAGCATTTTTTCCCTTAATTTCTCACAAGTGTATCTAAAATATATATTCTTTTTGCTAATATTGAGTTAAATTACTTTAAAATTATTTCTTTGAGCAAAGCAGACAAAGTTTACTTTCTGTCAACTTAAGTCAGCATTTAAGAGCCTGGCAGTTTGGGTTGATCATGTGTTCACACAGTCCTGCTGCCTTTTTGAAGGCATCTTGTACGTCTGACTATTCCAGTCATAACTCAATTCAAACTCTGTAAAGTTGAAGATACTTGGGAACTAAAATAACATGGGGAAAAAGTGGTAATAGAGTGTTAAGAGAAAGAACTGGGACTTTCTTTACATCTAAAAAGATAAGACAAAACCACATCCTTGGTTTTGATATCCAAGGGGGCTGAATGAAATTGAAATAGTTAGTCTTGCCATCTTGCTTTATTCATTCAATCATTCATGAACTAGAAATGGTCTTCACTATGTGCCCATAACTGTTATAGGTGCTAAAAAAAAAAAAAAAAAAAAAAAAAGAAAGAAAGAAAAGAAAAAAGAAAAAGATAAGGAAAGTAGTAGAATGCATCTCCTCTAAAACTCTAATCCTGAAACAGCTGCCAACTTGTATTTTTCTTTTTCTTTTTAATTGCTGCTTGGACCTAGTAACTGTGTGATTCTACTGCTTCTGGAGGACTTTCTTATTTTAAGGAGAAAGAGAGAGGGGACTGCAAGAGAGAGAGAGAGAGAGAGAGAGAGAGAGAGAGAGAGAGACAATAGCACCGCTCATATGGAACTTCCCCCTTGCTGTTATACATTGTATTCCCAAGAGGTGTTTGACACTCACACCTGGGTCCTTGCGCATGACTGAAGGTCAACTCGACCAGGTGAGCTATTTCCAGAACTTCTGAAATTGTGTTTAAAATCTGAATACAGGGAGTCGGGCGGTGGCGCAGTGGGTAAAAGCGCAGGTGGCGCAAAGCGCAAGGACCGACTTAAGGATCCGGGTTCCAGCCCCCGGCTCCCCACCTGCAGGGGAGTCGCTTCACGGGCGGTGGAGCAGGTCTGCAGGTGTCTATCTTTCTCTCCCCCCTCTGTCTTCCCCTCCTCTCTCCATTTCTCTCTGTCCTATCCAATAACAACCACATCAATAACAACAACAATAATAACTACAACAACAATAAAAAAAAGACAACAAGGGCAACAAAAGGGAAAATAAACAAATAAAATTTTAAAAAATCTGAATACAGTATCATATGAAACTGAAAATTCCCCTATGTAATTTTTTCATTTGGAATTATTTTCATACAGAAAACATGTTAACACAGTACTAAAACATACACTTAAAATACTGAATAGTATTAAACACCATAAAAATGTAAAAATATGAATACAAGGGCCAGCAAAACTGTTCACATGGACAGTGTGCTTTGCCATGTGCACAACCCAGGTTTGAACCTGGCCTCCACTGAACAGAAGGAAGTTTTTTTTCTAAAAAAATTATTTAAAAAAATTATATGGATTCTCTGGAGAGACCACCTGGTTCCAGATGCTACCATGATGCCAGCCAGACTTCCCTGCACTGACGACCCCACCAATGTGTCTTGGAGCCCTGCTTCCCCAGAGCCCTTCCCCACTAGGTAAAGAAAGAGGCAGGCTAGGAGTATAGATCAACCTGTCAACACCCATGTTCAGTGAAGAAGCAATTACAGAAGCCAGACCTTCCACCTTCTGCACCCCATGATGTCCCTGGGTCCATACTCTCAGAGGGATAAAGAATAGGAAAGCTATCAGGGGAGGGGATGGGATACTGAGTTCTGGCAGTGGGAATTATGTAGAGTTGTACCCCTCTTATCCTGTGGTTTTTGTCAGTGTTTCCTTTATATAAATAAAAATCTAAAAATTATTCTTTTAAAAAATCATCAATTTTTTTAAAAAGCAATAAATTAAAAATATTTTTTAAATTAACATAGAAATTTAAATTATAAAATATTAATTATTGTAAATAAATATTGATTTAAAAATTATGAGATAACAGGGGTATAATTCCACACCTTTCCCACCATCAGAGCTCTGCATCTCCATTCTCTCCATTGGAAACTGAAATAGTTCTCCCAAGATCATAGACATGGGCTGACTATTATTTCTATAAATACTATATTTATATATATTTCCCCACTTGTTCTATGATTCTGTCTTCTCTTCTTTTCTAAGTCACATCTGTACCTGTTATTACTCAGAATATTAGAGTAGAACTAGCAAGGGATGAAGGGATGGAAGGTGAAAAATTGAGGCAGAGGAAGAGTGCTTGGATCAAGCTTAGGAAACACAAAGCCTTCAAATATAAACAAAGGCCACTGAACAAAGGAAACAGGAGCCTTTCACAGTGTGACCTAGTTTGAGCACCTAGTTTATGGAGAGAACAGAAACTGTGGATAGGTCAATCTAGTTTGAACTTAGATACTGGACAGAGAGCCTGGAGAACATATATTTTAAAATAGACCTTGCAAAAGATAATCAGAACTTTTACCAGGGTAAGGACTAGTAAATTCTTAAGAAGAATCTTGAAGAAACATATGTCACATGATGTGAAAGTGCCTCAACTGACTGGTTATATTAGGAAAGTATAATTAGCTTCAGAAATATCTGAGAAGCATCGTGTGCTTCTTAAATATCTTTCATATGCCGCTATCTGTGTCTTCTTTCATTCAGATGAAGACTGAAGTGGCGTGCAATGCAGTCGATGTCTCCAAGATAATATCATTTAGAGTGGACTTAGGGGACAATATAAGGTTCTTCTGTGATGGATGGCAGTGTAACTCCAACTCTTCATGGACATGGGAAGAGTTTGCAAGTACTTCATAGAACAATTTCTATCTGATTATGAGACTGTTACATGACAGTGGGGAGTAGGCTGCCAGGGTTGAGAGTGGTCTCATAGACTTTTTTGGAGGAATATTTGCAATTTGGTGGTGAGTCTATTATACTTTAGAGGTTTGAGATCCTACATCTTTTTTTTTAAAACAGATGAAATGTATTTTATTGTTGTAAGCTCTTGGAACATTAGACAAACTGATTTCAATAAATAAAAAATCTTTTGTATAAAATTAATAAGCTAGCTTGGAGATAGTGTCTTTCTCAATAACTGCAGAATGCCTCAGTGTAAAACAGAATGGTATAGATAATTTTTATATAAAAGATTTAATACTCCAGAAAACTTCAGTGCTCTACTGCAGGAAGTGTAATGAAAGCCACATCCATCTCAAAGAATTTATATATGTATATGAGGGAATTACCAAGATTCATCATTTCAATAAAAAAATTTTATCCAGGTTCAATGTTCATAGGTCAAAACACATACTATGAACACATACTATAAAAGCACATATATACACACTATAAAACACATACTATAAAAAAATTTACAAAGCCAAAAAAAAAAAAAGAAAATGGTATTAACAGAAGAATGGTATCAAGGTTCAATGTTCATGGTTATCAAGGTTCAGTGTTCATAGGTCAAAACACATACTATGAACAAATACTATAAAAACACATATAAACACACTATAAAACACATACTATAAAAAAACAATCTACAGAGCAAAAAAAAAAGAAAAATGGTATAACAAAAGAATGGTATTATGAAATAGTAAAATGAGCTAGCTATTTACCTTATTATTATTTTTTTAATTGCCACCAGGATTATAACTGGGTCTGGCACCTGCACTATGAATATACCACTCCCAGCAGCTATTTTTTCCTTGTTTGTTTTATATTTTATTTGATAGGACAGAGGGAAAATGAGAAAGATGGGGGTGGCAAAGACTGAGAGAGAATGATAGACACCTGCTGACCTGCTTCATCACTTGTGGGGGTTCAAACCTAGGTTCTTGTTAACAGTAAGGTGTGTATGTGTCCCTTAAATTTGAATACTTCTTTAGCATACATTTTTCCTGATTTATTTATATAAATTGTCTCCTCAGGAGGTGTTTTTTCTTTGTCTTGATAACTAATGCAATTGACTTATGCTGAGTCTAACAGCAAACGTAAGACCTTGTCTGGCTGATAGGAACTAACATGGAATTGATTCACTTGTTCAGAGAGCCTACTTCTAAGACATGTAGTTGTGGACTGGAGAGACAGCTCCTGAGGTATGGCGTCTGTACTCCCATGCAGAAACTCAAGTTTGCATTACATGGAGGAATTACCAGTGCTGCAGTGTCTCTCCATCTTTCTGTTCCATTGATTTATTTATTCACCAGATTGCTGCTCAGCTCCTGCTGATGGTGGTGTGGCGCCTTGAACCTGGGATTTTAGAGCCTCAGGCATGAGAGTCTCTCCGCTTAGACTGCCGGGCTGGTGTAGTGGTTCTGCGTGTGGACTCTGAGAGTCTCTGTGCATAACCATTATGCTGTCTAACCCCACACCGTCTCTGTGTATTTATCTATTTGTTGTTTTTAACCGGAGCACCGCTCGGCTCTGGTTTATGGTGGCCCAGGGATTGAACCTTGTACCTAGAGTCTCCAGCATGAAAGCGTTTTTCACAGCCACCATTCTCTCTCCACAGCCTTTCTACCCGAATGAAAAAGTGGCCTGGAGTAGTGAACCCCAAGCAGATACCTAGAACAAGGCAGAGTCTTGGGCTGGGCCCTGGTCGGGCTCGTCCCTGGTGAGGCTCCACGCCAGGCTCCAGCTACGATGACGCCGCTGTGGCGTCTGTCTCTGTCTGTCTGTCTCTGAAGCTGACACCCCGCCCGAGCCCTGCAGGAGGGCGCCCACCGGCCCTAACAGCCACCCGGCCCCCAAGGAAGCGGCCATGCGGCCTGGCCGGGCTGGGTGTGGACCTGCGGAGAAGCCCAGGCCCCGGGCTCAGTGCTGCCCTGGCCCTGGCCGCTCCCTCGGGCTTTCCCGCTCGTGCAGTGACTAAGTAAATTAAATTCCACCTTAAATGTAAAAAAAAATGATAAGAAAGAGAAGGGGGCGTCGGGCTGAAACCTCTCCTCAGGGGAAGTGAAGGGGCGACGGGGACCAGCTCCCCAGGTGCAGTCCCCCCAGCACAGAGCCTGAAGCCACACTCACAGGCAGCCATGGGCGGTGCTCAGGGCCCGGGAGGGAGCGGATCCGTGGGACTGCGGCTGGGGCGCCCTGTGTCTTGTGTCTGGTGCCGAGAACCAATCCACTCACTTGTCGCAGACCAGTCCACCTGCCGCAAAGCAGTGTCCCCGCCGTTTGCGCTTTACGACCTTGGTGGTAAAGGCAGGGGCAAGGACCTGGGTTCAAGCCCCTGCTCCCCACTTGCAGGGGCACCCTTCCAAGCTGTGAAACAGGTCTGCAGGTGTCCATTTTTCTCTACCACGTCTATCTTTCCACTCCTCTCAATTTCTTTCTGTCCTGTCACATAAAATGAAACGGTGGGGGGGGGGGGTTGGCCATGGGGAGCCCTGGATACGTCCTGCAACAACCCTGGAAGTAATGAGATCTGAGAGAGAGAGAGAGAGAGAGAGAGAGAGAAAGGGAGAGAGAGAGAAGTGTGGTCACACTGACATTTTGGTGGTGAACACAGCAGGGCCCATACACAAAACAAAACATGAAGCTCAACTTCAAAAATGTATATAACATTGCAAACTAATGGCAAATTAAAAGCATTTTGTTTTAAAAAAATTAAACTTCAGGCAGAGAAACTTATCCAAGGTCACAGAACTGCCCAACAGCTCAATGAGTATTTAAACCAAGGTAGCTTTCAAAACTTTAGTCTTTGTCATCCTGTCATGATGTAGGGCTCACAAAGACAAAATTCATATGAGATCCCGCAAAGGAACCAGTGGTGTGTATCATATTCACACTCCTGTGGGATGATGGAGAAATATGATGTGGATTCAGGATAATTAAGTGGCCTCATAACTTATTGGCCAACTGTACATAAAGGCACTTAGGAATTGACAGATTGAGGCTTGGAGCAAGACATCTCATGGTTAACTCAGTGTTCACTCCTCAATCACAACCTCCTCAGTGACTTTGTTTATAGCTTGAAGGAAGATGTGTCATGCATCAGTAATGGTATTTATGTAATTTGTAAGAACACAGACACTAGAAGAACGGCAGTCTCATAATTCAAAAAGAGCTTAAGCTAAAACATTGAGTTGAATTTTCTACAACTTCTGAGTAAAACTGCATACATGAGAGGTAGAAAGAAAACTATGATCTATTCACACAACTGAAGACTCAGGCAACTCTGTCAATACTTTATCAGTGTTTTTTTTAATCTATCTAATATCTTATGTTTCTAATTACTTGAAAGCAAGTTGTAATCTCATAGAATTTGCATATTACTTAAATATCTTCTAAAACACATTTATGTTGGGTTGTCAGAAAAATCATGATGCATTTCTGTCATGGCTTTCCAGATAGCCCAATATACAGTTCAAATAGTATTGCTATGTCTGTACTAAAATATTAACAATAATTCCCCAAGATCATAATATAGTTCATAGTCAAATTTCCTCAATTTATTTATTTTGTCATTTTCTGGGGTTTCACCAACCCAGGTTGATTTTTTCCAATAAAAAGAGAGATAAAGTCATAGAGGGAAATATAACATAGCACTGAAGCTTCCTTTAATGTCATAGGGACCTTGCTGGAAGCTGGGTGACATGCTGGTGTACTATCTCAGAAAGCTACTTTGCTGACCCCCCACTTATTTTTTATTATTGTTTATTTATTTTTTATAGCCACCAGGGTTATCACTGGAATTTGGTGTCAGCATTACGAATCCACTAGGCCTGATACCATTTTCTCTTTTTTTTTTTTCCTAATTTTTGTTAGATGGGACAGAGAGAAATTGAGAGGGGATGGGAAGATAGAGGGAGAGAAAGACACCTGCAGAACTGTTTCACCGCTCATGAAGCAGACACCCTGCAAGTGGTGAGTGGGGGCTTGAACCCAGGTCCTTAAACTTAGTAGCATGTGCACTTAATCCACTTAATCGGTTGTGCCACTGCCCACCCACCCCGATTTTTTCATGGTAGAAAAACATGTGATATTACCTCTGATCATTTTCAATTCAGTTCAGTATCACTGAGAACATTTACATTTTTGTGTAACCAGTACCATCACTCATTGCTAGAATTTTTTTTTTTTTTTCATTATAAGCTTTGATTTTTGACTTACTGGATTTGAGATGAAATGTTGTAGGCACTATGTGTATAATCCTACACTTGGATCTAAATACCAACTTCATGAGCACATGGCTGAGATATGAGAACCTACTGGCAGTGTGAATGAAAAAGCAAGTAGGGGTTTTACTCAACACTAAGTTCAATTGCAGGTGTCAGAAAGCAAGTGAGTGTACACTTCAGCTCATGAGCAGATATGGGGCCATGGAAAGAGTCCTTCATCTGACCATAAGTAACCCTGGAGGAGCAGGGCTTGAAGGTCTCCTGGAAGTCTCCCATGAACAGTCTTAGCCTAGTTGAGAGAGATCCCTGCTCTCCACAGACTGGATGAGAAGGCAGAAATGAAACAAAGCTTTTTCTTTTCAGAGAAACACATGGAGAGCTTTGAGAAAGACAAGGGCAGTGGCACACACCAGCGTAGGTTCTGCAAACCACTGCTTTACAGTTGGAAGCCTGCTGAGCTCTGGCACCCATGGGAGTGCTGATGAGATTTTAGCACCTTGAAAGAAAGGCCATTCCTTCTTTCACAAGCAGGAGAGCTGAGGAGGAGCTCTAGATGAAATGGCTGGGAATCAATCCAGCAGCAAAAACGAGACTCGACACAGTGAATTTTCTGACTCTGGATATTTATTCATTTTAGTGTGTGTGTGTGTGTGTGTGTGTGTGTGTGTGTGTGTGTGTGTGTAGTTTTCCTTTTTATAACATCTCATTTTTTTTCAGAGATGTAAAATAAGAGAGAAAGAGAGGGTAAAGAAAAAACAGACCACTATTCATTTCTGGCTATGGTGATGAAGGGAATTGAACCTGGAGCCTCTAGGGTCTCAGGCATGCAAGTCCTTTCTAGTGCTGAGCTATCTCCGTGGCCTCAGAGACCTTCTTCATATACTACCCCACTTCCATAAGATCACCTTATCAGCACCAAGGGCCAATATGGTTGCATCCATACTGGGGAACAGAGGCTAATTCTTAGAGGGGACAGACTATGACCCACAGAGTCCATGACTGCCACCTCTCCAGATTCAAAGGAGGTCTCGAAACTTTACATCAGGCTCAACCTGATGCTGTTGACTGGCTACGGAAGAAGGGCAAACGCAAGAAGAAGAAGAAGAAGAAGAAGAAGAAGAAGAAGAAGAAGAAGAAGAAGAAGAAGAAGAAGAAGAAGAAGAAGAAGAAGAAGAAGAAGAAGAAGAAGAAGAAGAAGGAGAAGAAGAAGAAGAAGTAGAAGAAGAAGAAGAAGAAGAAGAAGAAGAAGAAGAAGAAGAAGAAGAAGAAGAAGAAGAAGAAGAAGAAGTAGAAGAAGAGGAAGAAGAAGAAGTAGAAGAAGAAGGAGAAGAAGTTGTTGAAGAAGAAGAAGAAGAACAAGAAGAAGAAGAAGAAGAAGAAGTAGAAGAGGGGACAGAGGCTAGTCCTTAAATGGGACAGGTCCCCAGGTATCCCCAAGTGCCAGTTCATGAGGAACTTTCATGGCAAGGCCATCAATCAGTGGACATTTCATTTTACTTTCTTCACTCATTATTTTTAAAATTCCACACTGATTTTGGTAATTCAATGATTCATTCTGGAGAAGTGGGAGAGAGAACACTGGTAAACATGATGTCCTCCTGTGGGGTGGGTCCCCTCACTGTGTTTCTGCTCACCCCCTGACTTTCCAAGTTCTGTCTGTTCCTGCCTTCCGCTGTCCAAGGTTGACCTGGAACAGAGAGCAACAGAGACAACTGCAGGCTAGAGGGAGAGAGAGCACAGAAAGAATGGCTGTTAGCACGACTCCTTTGATTTATGTGCTCTTCTCCTGTGCACCTTGAAGTAGAAGGATGATGATGATAACAGTGGCAATGGCACTGAGGAAAACAGGTTTTGCCCCTGCCATCCGGTGCAGGCGAACCTGCTTTGCTATTCTCAGAACATTGCCAGAGCACCCAGGTAACTAATGAAATGAAAGCTGAAGCGTGTGTGCACTGTGGCTTCTCTGAAAACCCATAAGGAGAATGTCAAATGTTTGAATGTTTCATTATAGTTTATATTTCATCAGATGCTGCAGGGTACAGAGAGAATAAAAAGTAATGGTTAAAAAATAGAGGAGCAGGAGCGATGAGTCTCAGAATTGAAAATAATCATCACTCTTGGTTACTGTGGGTAAATAACACTCGATAAAAACCTTGGGAGGAAAAGGGCAATGATTGAAAAAGGTAGCCCTAGAAATAGGTCTACAAAAAACAGGACAAAAGATAAACAAGCTGACCTCCTTTTCCTAAAAACCAATACCAGAAAGTATAAAAGAGGTTCTATTTGGGAGAATTTGCTATAGAACATGCTATGGCAGCAGTTACAACAAAAACATTGAGGCCTCACAATGAGTTATGGATGGAACCTGTATCTCTGACTAATGCACTTCATGTGAAAGCTACAGCACATTAAAATCTAGTGGCCTTTTCTCTCAGCATCTCTTGATATGAAACACATAATCTGTTGAAGACATGCATGCATGTGCAGGAAATAAATCAAGAGTCAACCCAGTAGGTTGGGCCATGGGACACAAGCCAGGAAAGAGGGCCCACTGTTTTACTTGTCTAGCCATCTGCTGGTCTCCAAAGTATCTCTGTGTGTCCGTATGAATATCTATTCTAGAAGCCAGGCTTCTAGGTATCTGTTTTATCCAGTACCCCCCATACCTTTTTTTTTTTTTTTTTTTTGCCTCCAGGGTTATCACTGGGGCTTGGTGGCTGCACTACAAATCTACTGCTCCTGGAGGCCTTTTTTTTTTTTTTTCTCATTTTGTTGCCCTTGTTGTTGTTATTGTTGTCACAGCTATTGTTGTCATTGGATAAGACAGAGAGAAATCAAGAGAGGAGGGGAAGACAGAGAAGGGAAGAGATAGACACCTGCAGACCTGCTTCACCACTTGTGAAGCAGCCCCCCTGCAGGTGGGGATCTGGGAGCTCGAACCGGGATCCTTACACTAGTCCTTGTGCTTTGTGCCATGTGCACTAAACCTGCTACATTACCTCCTAGCCCCCTCTCCCCAGGCCCTTTCTTTAGATGAATCCTAGAAGGTTGGAGCAAACCATCTGTAAAATCTATAGGACTTCTCCCCAATCCTTGAAATGTGTGCTTTCAGCACAAAAAGGTTATTTGTTGGGCAAAGTGAGCACCATTTGGCTGAAGAAAATGCAGTTTTCTAAGGCAGGGGTTTTCACAGTGGTTGTAACCTATGCTTGCCACACTTTATACACTGAGATAAAAAACACACACACACACACACACACACACACACGAAACAAAGATTCCATGTAACAATTGTCCTACTTATGTGCAGTGTACCCAAATGTTTTCTCTGTTCCATTCAACTCCATTCCATTCCATTCTACCCCATTCCATTCTACTCCACTCCATAACTGTTCCCTCCCTATCTCTTCCATATTTCCCTTATTTACACCCACCTTTCCTTACTTTCTATCTTATCCAAGAATAACTTTCACCATGTGGTGCCTTCTATACGCCAGAGAGCTCAGCTACTCTAGTGTTGCCTTCTCTGCTAACTGGATGGAGGTTCTCACAATTCCCTTCTCCCCCTTCCCTTCCTTTTTGCTATCAGGGTTATCACTGATGCTCTGTGACTGCATAACTCTATCCTCCACAATCTTTTTTCTTCTTCTAGATGAGAAACAGAGAGAGGGAGATACTACAGCATTGCTCCACTTGTTTATAATACCGCTGGCCCCCCACACACATACACAGGTGTTCCTATGGAGTAGCCTGGGGTTTGAATATGGGTTCTTGTACTTAGTAATATGTATATTCTACAAGGTGAATCACCTACTTTCTAGTACTCACCTCTCACTACTCTCAAAAATAGGTGCTTTTAAAAATAAACTGTGTTCAACTCTGACCATTAGTACTGACCTTAGAAAAGTACTTTATATGAAGTACTATGTGAAGTACTACTACTTCATAGTGGCACTCCAAATTATCTATCTATCTATCTATCTATCTATCTAATCATCTATCTATCATCTGTCTCTTATATGATACTACTCGTGTTCCAAATGGTAAGAATGGGAGGGTTGGAGTCAGAATCCCTGGATTGTCTTTGAGTCACCTACTCAGTCCTGACATTTTCATGTCTGCTGGGGCCATGTCTCATTCAGCTGGGAACTCAGAGACTACTCTCTCCTTTGAAAGCTGTCCCTTTTCCATGGCTTGCTGCTAGCATAGTAGCTTCATCCTGTCAGTGTCTCTGAGCTGAGGCTTCTACCTGTGAGGTATCCTTGCCTCTACAGTCTCATGTGCTGACCTCTATCATAGCTCCGGACACAAGTGTTTGGGAGTCTCTTTCCACTTAAGGGCCAGAGAAAACCAAGGTGGCGGCAACTTAGGTAGAGCATGTGCACTTGAAGATGCCTTCAATAGTGCGCTTCCCTACAACCCCACCACTTTTTAGGGAAAAAGCACTCAAAAGTCAGGTTTTTCTCTACTGCAAGTTTTCTTGGTATCAACACTTTTGAAGCTTTTGAAGCCAGATCATCCTCTCCTGTCTGTGTGTCACAGGGTGCATTGCAGTGAGTGCCCTGGGACTCCACCATTAGATACCAGTTTGACAACCAAAAATGTCACCAGACACTTGTCAGATGTCCCCTGGAAAGTCACTATTACCTCTGCCCTCAAAAGAGTTATTCTTCAAAAATGTGATCTACAGACATCACCCGGGGAACTTTCGAGAACAGCAGACAATGTCTCAGGTGCATTTTTAACAGAATCTCTTACTTGTATTTAAAAGCTTTGAAGGCTGGCTCTGGCCTTTGAGAGATCCTCCCATATGCAACCTTTCCCCCCTTTGTTATAGGATCCATCTTTGTCTCACAGCTCCTTTTTATCTTTCCTGGACAAATTTTCAAGCTTGAAACTCCTTCAAGCTACTTATAGGTACTTGTGTTACTTCAAGACAACCCAACCTCCCTCTTCTTTCCAGCTGTGCCTTTTCTCAACTCTGACAAGTTCAGATTACAGTGATGCCTCAGGGGCTCTAGGAGATGAAAACTGGACTAGGGAGGAGAGGGGGGATTAGGGACTCAAAGCCTGTGAGAGTAGCTCAGGTAGGCACTGACTCTCCTGGTCTGTCCTTTTTGATGTCTCCTTTCCGGTGGGGTTTGAAATTACTCTTAGTCTGACTTTGGCTTTCTACCTCATCATAGAGTCTTTCTAGATAAGTACTGATTATACCCAGCATTACAATTTTCACTACTAGCCACTCCGAGATCGATAGTAACCATATTGCTTATAAGACTTTATGATGCATATGAGGTTTTTCCACTCCTCAATGACAATTTTCCTGAAAGATGAAAGAGCTATTGAATAGTAACTTCCACAGGACTTTTTTTTTTTTTTTTGCCACCAAGGTTATCACCAGGGCTTGGTGCTTGCATGATGAATCCAATAGTCCTGATAGCCTCCCCCCACCCCTCTTCCATTTTATTTGATAGGACAGAGAGTAATTGAGAGGGGGAGAGGAAGATAGAGAGGGAGAAATATAGACACCTGCAAAATGGCTTCAGTATTCCTGAAGTACCACCCTGCAGGTGGGGAGCAGGAGTTTGAACCCCAGTCCTTGTGCATTGTAATATGTACACTTAACTGGGTGTGCCACCACCTGTCTTACATCCACAAGACTCTTAATAAACTGTTTTGAAAGCATACATTGACTTTACTATGTCCTTAATCCTGTACTGGGTACTGTTAAAGTAGGGGGCATTGATACCCTTGTTTCCAGACTTAAATACAGTATACCTTTAAGCGTACCTGGCACAAAGCGCAAGGACAGGCATAAGGATCCCAGTTCGAGCCCCCGGCTCCCCACCTGCAGGGGAGTTGCTTCACAGGCGGTGAAGCAGGTCTGCAGGTGTCTATCTTTGTCTCCCCCTGTGTCTTCCCCTCCTCTCTCCATTTCTCTCTGTCCTGTCTAACAATGACGACATCAATAACAACAACAACAACATTGAAAAACAACAAAGGCAACAAAAGGGAAAATAAATATAAAAATACAGTATACCTACTTAAGAAAAGTAAACTATATATTAACATTTATATCAATGGCCTTCATCCTGTATTTGCATATCAGTAAAACACCAAAATACTGATTCTGATAAGTAAACTTCATAAATGGATGTTATGCCTCCTGCTCTATGCTTTTGGTAAGTACAACTTAACTATTTCCTTTTCCTGTTTTAGTCAGCATTGGATCATTTTGGGATTGGATATTTTGGGATTCAACTATGGGTTTTCCATATATAAATGCAAAGTACATAATAGACACATTAAACTCAGAGGGTTGACAATTGTCTATACTTAAGACATGCTTTTCTGCAGAAAACTGAGTAATTTTACACATGTATCAACAATTGTACTTCCGGTAAATCACTAATCCTCCTAACACTACTTTCCCGAAGTGCTTTTATTTGTACCTTTTGAAGAATGTTATATCTTAGAACCTTAACATACATTATGACATCTATTGCCATTATGCTCAGGAAAAGCTAAACATTCCATGGAGTCTTTTTTGATACAGATATTCTACTAGAGTAAGACAATATGGCTTTCCATATTGTGAAGACATAGGCAGAATTTTTTTTTCCTATCTTTGCGGTCAGTCACATTCTTCACTGATTTTGTACCTTAGCTATATTTCTGTATAGAACCATCATAAAATACACCATGTCAAATGAAAACAGCTGGAAAATGATGCTTTCTTACTTGTGGCATCAGTGCTACTAGAGGACAGCATTCCTGTGTTTGGGAAGACAAGAATTTACGATGAAATTATGTTTCCCCAGATTGTGCCACATAACCATAGGCTATTAGTTACACGGTTTTATTGTTATCTTTGTTCAGAACAATAGTGCTCCTGTGGTCCCAGGGAACTTTTCTCCCATGAGATTATGTCGAGTTTTGATTAAGCATCATTATATACAGTTCATTAACAATGTATTTTAAAATGAGTTTTTGATTGAACATTTTTATTGGTCATTTACTATAATGAATGGATTCTGTTGAAATTTCTCATAGAAAATTTGCCAGGATAGTTACAATATTTTTCATTATGTATCATTATGCCTTTTTTCCCCTGAAAGAACCCAAGTTTCTTTAGAAACATTAACTTTCAAAAATTAGATATTGATCTATTGTCAAGGCAGTTGGTCCTTCTGTAGTACAATAAAGTAAGAAAAGAAATCAGTAATATTGAATGAAAACTGGGGGAATTTGATAATCCTATTAATGTAGCCCTTTTTCACTAGTAGTCAGTTCTTACTTTTTTTTTTAATAAATATTTATTTTATTCCCTTTTGTTGCCCTTGTTGTTTTATTGTTGTAGTTATTATTGTTGTTGTCATTGTTGGATAGGACAGAGAGAAATGGAGAGAGGAGGACAAGACAGAGAGGAGGAGAGAAAGATAGACACCTGCAGACCTGCTTCACTGCCTGTGAAGCGACTCCCCTGCAGGTGGGGAGCCAGGGTTCGAACCGGGATCCTTATGCCGGTCCTTGTGCTTTGCGCCACCTGCACTTAACCCGCTGCGCTACAGCCCGACTCCCTGTCAGTTTTTACTTTAAGAGAGCCAGTTAGTGTTTGTACCATCAGTAAAAGGGAAACAAATCAGGAATACGCCAGAGGAAGCTAAGCACTGCTCCTCTTATCTGAGAGAGAACATGAGAAAAGGAAAGATACCTGGAAGTAGTAATAGGTGCAGGGATGACTTAGAAAGTAAAGGCAGGCCAACTGAAAAAATAAGGGAAAAATACATATAGTTATAGAATCAGGCCATATTGAGGGCATTGGGAGAATTACTACAGTTTCCATTGCAGGGAATGGGGACACAGAACTCTGGTGGTGGGAACCACATGGAATTATACCCCTATTATCTTACAATTTTGTAAATAAATATTAAATCACAAGTAAAAAATTAAAAAGACAGCAAGTTAGCTCTTTTAAGTTGATAAGGGTCCTTTTAATGTATTATATACAAACTTTATCTGCTTAGTTGAGCTGCCCAATGTTATAATATTATTTATAAGGTTTATATTACTTTAATCAGAGGGATAAAGATTATTTGGTAATGGATCAAACAATTTTTAATTTTTTTTTATTACCACCAAGGTTATCACTGAGGCTTGGTTCTAGCACTACAAACCCACCATTCTCAGCAGACATTTTTTTCCTCTTCTTTTTTCTTTCTTTCTAATTTTTATTAGATAAGATAGAGAGAAGTTAAGAGAGGATGGGAAATAGAGAGAGGGAGAGAAAAAGAAATACCGGAAGACCTGCTTCATTCACTGCTCGTGAAGCAGACCCTCTAGACGGGGAGCGGGGAGCAGGGGCTTGAACATCAGTCCTTTAGCTTTGTAATATGGGCACTTAACCAGGTGCACCACTTCCTGTCCCCAAACATTTTTCTAGTGTCCTTACATTTAAAGAAGAGTCATAAATCTCATAGAAATAATTTCTTATATTAGTAAAAGCTTCCTTCAAACCTTTGAATGGTGAATTTAATGTCACTGGAGGTTTTCAAGCAAATGCTCAGTAGCTACTTAATGCGGAGGAGAAAAATGACAAAGTATATGCTCTTAAATATTTCTTCCAACTCTCACATTTTCTAGATTACTTATGTAATAAGAGCATAAGAAAGAAGGCAGGGAATGAACTAGAGGAGTTTGGAAAGTAATATCTTAGTGCAGACAAATTGCTTCTCTGGGTTTCAGTTATTTATGATAATAATGCAATTGGGTTAGATGCTGTTCAAAGATTTTTCCTGCTACATTCCAGGATCCTTTTTCCCTAGGGAGTAAATGAAAATCCACCAAGAGCCTATTTTTCCTTCAGGTAATACCAAACATTTGAGTAACAGAACCCTCTGACAAATGCTGGTAAATGTATAAAATTCCAATAAATGTATGGTTTGGTATCATTTACCTTAACATCTATATTCCTACCTCATTTATTTTTTGGTATGGCTTTCCTCCCACTAAAAATGTAAGTAATATATGATTCTCTTCAGAACTGAAGTAGCTGTTGCTGCTCCCACCAGAAGTATCTATGAGTTGGAACATATTTTGTCATTGTCACCATGAAGACAGGGTGAACCTAAAAGTTTTAATTGTTGAGCATGGGTTTTCAGTAAATGAAAATCTCATCATTGATTACTTGCCTACATATCATTCATTGATTGTCACTACCTTTCCATTCCTGTTTTTTCTAGTTTCTTTCATGGGCAAAATCTAAAACTGTTAATTCAACAGTAGTTCTAACCCTGGTGAAGCTTACTGAGCAATTCAAATTTAGTCAATTATCCAAACATTTTGGAAAGCCAAAAGTTTATAATCCGTTGAAACAAGAAAAAAAAATGACTACTAAGGGTCAGGTGGTAGTGCACCGGGTTAAGCACACATAGCACGAAGAGCAAGGACCAGTGTAAGGATCCTGGTTTAAGCACCTATGGGGGTGGGGGTGGGGGTGGGGGGGGTCGCTTCATAAGCCTTGAAGCAGGTCTGCAGATGTTTTTCTCTCCTCTTCACTGTCTTCCCTCCCTCTCTCAATTTCTCTCTGTCCTATCCAAAAATAATAACAGCAATGACAACAATAGCAAGGGCAACAAAATGAAGAAAATGGCCTCCAGGAGCAGCAGGTTTGCAGTGCATTGTCAGTGCCTGCGATAACCCTGGAGGCAGGAAAAAATATCTGAATATTTTTATTACCTATAGAACTCACCCTCCTTTCTTTCTCCTTCTTGCCATTCAACCCTATAAAACTATAATAGGTCACTAAAGAAAGAAACATATTCATAATTACAAGATTATATTTAACCTGGTCATTCTTCACACCACAGCAGAAAATGATTCATATTTCCTTATTAACCTATCTCTCAAAAGTTATTACTTGCTACCTTTGTTAACTGAAAAACAGAAAAAGCTTAGCTTTTCAGTTGGGTTTACAAAAGAAAAAAAAAAAAAAACCTAAGGACTCAACATCAGGAAGGTCTTGAACCCTGGACCAATCTCCATATTGCTCTGAAAGAAGTGATTCAAAGATTGGGTCTTGGTGCAAATTTTATACATTCTATATGTGTATATGAGGTGAGGTTCCAAGTAGTATCTAAGGAATTCTATAATGCAGTAACAGAAAGTACTATTCATTACTCACTGTAGTCTTTTCATTGGGCCAATTAAGCAAGTTCATTTTGTGTTTTTCCTATCTACCCCAGTAAACTGTTCTTGGAACTGGGAGTCATACATGCATCATAGATCTGCTAGGCTTGCCTGAATCTTTAATGGCTGATGAAGATCATATCTCAGGTCACTGTGACCCATAAGAATTAGGATGTGGGTCAGCAAAATAGCTAGCTCACTTGGATAGTGCGCTGCTTTGCCATTTGTACAAGCCCAGGTTTGAGTTCAGCTCCCACTGTGTTGAAGGAAGCTTTGGTGCTGTGGTCTCTTTAACTCTCTGTCTGCCTCTATCTTTCTCTCTCACTTCATATATATAATTTTACCTCCAGGGTTATTACTGGGGCTTGTTGCCTTCACTATGAATCCACTGCTCCTGTGGCTATTATTTTTGATATTTTGGGTAGGACATAGAGAAACTGAGAGGGGATGGGGAGATAGAGAGGGGAGGAGAAAGATAAGACACCTGCAGACCTGCTTCCCCACTTGTGAAGTGACCCCCTTGCAGGTCAGAGGGATGGTTCAAACTGGGATCCTTGTGTGGGTTCTTGCACTATGTACTATGTACGCTTAATGTGGTATGCCACGATTGCTCCCCTCCCTCTCTATATATCTTGAAAGATAAATACAGGATGTTTGGGGTGTGATCTCTTTGCAGAACTACATCAGCTGAGTTCTGACTTTTGACTCTGAGATACTTTCTCTCTTATTCATATGTTATGCCTTGATTTGCTTGTGATTCACATGGGGAAATTCTGTGATAAAATGTATTGAGAAGAAACTCAATTCTTTGTAACATCAGGATGATGGGTAAAGTTTAAGACTATTTTTGCAGTACATTCACATGATAGTTTTGTCTCCCATATGTGAGGTGCATGAGCAAAGTAGCTTTGTGAGCACTTCATGTTTTAAGCATATGGAAGGGAACCACTATTTCTGCTTAGATGTAAATCCAGGAGGTAAGACAGAGTGTGTTGCCCATTTTAGTATAAGTTAAGGTCTACTGAGAGAATAAGAATTTCTACCTCTACATATATGTGCAAATGAAACATGTTCCAGAGTCAAGACAGAAGCATAATCATCAAATCACCAACCCATGAACATATTAGTTTTGACTAGAAGAGGTGAAAATAAGCATGTGTGACTCAGTGGTCATATATGATTGATATTTTTAAAGTGCTTAGCATATATTCACCATGGGTCATTTTGTTGTTGTTGCTCATAGTACTCTATGATTCTGTGGGTTGTCAACATATGTGGTAGGCTTTATGTATAGACAACAGAATCTGAGAATGGCTTTCAGTTATCCAAACTGGGGAGAGAATGGGAAGTTCAAAGGTCTTTATCTTTTTCTAATATTAATTTATTCCCTTTTTGTTGTCCTTGTTTTATTGTTATAGTTATTACTGTTGTTGTTACTGATGTCATTATTGTTGGATAGGATAGAGAGAAATGGAGAGAGGAGGGGAAGACAGAGAGGAGGAGAGAAAGATAGACACCTGAAGACCTGCTTCAGGGCTTTTAAGTGACTCCCTTGCATGTGGGGAGCCAGGGGCTCGAACCAAGATCCTTCCACTGGTCCTTGCACTTTGTGCCACCTGTGCTTAACCCACTGCGCTACCGCCCGACTCCCAAAAGTCCTTATCTTTATGCCAACAAAAAAGGTATTCTGGGGAAGGTAGCTGCTGGATGGTTAACAATCCCATTTCCTAGTCTTGATTGTATAATCTGGGCAGGTTAATTTATTTCTTTTTCTTAACATACAGATGGACAAAGAAATGAGAAGTCCTTGTAAATCTCTGGCATACAGTCTAGTATACAGTGGGCCCACTTGAAATAGTCATGGATTCTGAGTATTTTCTCAGTCCTGAAGTGAACACTTTAATCTATAACATTTTTTTCTCTCTCTCTCTCTTCTTTTTTTCTTTCACCTCCAGGGTTATTGCTGGGGCTCGGCGCCTGCACTACGAATTCACTGCTCCTGGAGGTCTCCCCCCCCCCTTTTGTTGTCTTTTTTTAATCATTGTTGTGGTTACTATTGTTGTTATTGCTGTCGTTGCTGTTGGATAGGACAGAGAGAAATCAAGAGAGGAGGGGAAAACAGAGCAGACCTACTTCACTGCTTCTTAAGTGACCCTCCCCCCATGCAGGTGGGAAGCCAGGGCTTGAACCGGGATCTTTAGCTGGTCCTTGCCCTTTGAGCTATATGCGCTTAGCCTGCTGCGCATATAGCTGTTGGGCAAACGCTAGAAGAAGAAGCCTGCTACGCTACCACCTGACTCCCTACAAAATAATTTTTTAAATTAATTTTTATTATCTTTTTTTATTGTATAGAGACAGCCAAAAATTGAGAGGGGGGAAGATATAGATACGGAGAAAGACAGAGAGATACCTGCAATACTGCTTCATCACTTGTGTCACTTTCCCCTTGCAGGTGAGAAAAATACGTACTCAACCTGATCCACCATCACCTGCCCCCCCCAACTTAATAGTTTTAATGTATTGTTAAAAGTAGGGCCAAAGCACTGATCCACCATTTTCCTTTCCCCCCTTCTCCTCACCTCCATATATATCTATCCACCCCCCACCCCATACCACTTCTCAGCTTTGGCTTATGGTGGTATGAGGGATTGAATCTGAGACCTTGGGGCCTTAGGCATGAAATCCTCTTTGCACAACCATTATGTTATCTCCCCTACTTCACCACTTCTGTATTTTAATTTTGTCATCACTGGGGTTTTATCACATTGGGGCTACTTTCACAAATAGGAGAGATATAGAGAAGGGAAGATACAAGACACCACCATAGCTCCATAGTTCCATAGTACTCTCATGCGGTGTAACAAAGGCTTGCAATTTTGTAGCAAACATAAATAACAATGCAGGTGCCTTCCCAGGTAAACTATTTCACCAGCCACCCATCATTTATGAAATGCTGTTTCTCTCTGATTATGTGATACTGCAGATAGAACTTAGGACCTGGGGGTTGGGTGGCATAGCACAAAGTGCAAGGACCTGTGCAAGGATCCTGGTTCGAGCCTCTGGGTCCCCACCTGCAGGGGTTCACTTCACAAGCAGGGAAGCAGGTCTGCAGGTTTCTCGCTGTCTTTGTACCCCTGTATCTACCCCTCCCCTCTCAATTTCTCAGCACCTTCAGATCATGAACTGCTTAGGGGCCATGTATATTCTTTGTGGGCTGTGCATGGTTTTAAAAGTCTCTAGAGTTCCGCTTCCCCTTTTCTCAAGGTAGTTCCCTTGAGAATTATGATTAAAGGAGGCTAATATTAATGTGGTGACAGGTAACAGCCCTTTGAATTGTGCTGGGAATCACATTTTTAGAACTAAAGGGTAGTATACCTCACTATAGTCAGGCCTGATTCAGGCAGAAAGTTAGGGTCTGATCTCTCTGTTCTACAGATTGTAGATGTTTGGACATTTGCCAAAATTATTGCTTGGGACCCCAAAATTTTAGGTATTTATTTTTTTATCTATATACGAATTTTCTTTTTAATTCACAATAGCATGAAGACAAAGGAAAATGGTTTAGTAGAGATGTAAAGCAGTGTAATAACTATGTTTACTGTACTAGATATTTAGTTTACTTATATAATGATTGTAGTGAGCAGAACTGATGTGGTTGGAAGAGGTTGCCAAATTATAATAAGCTATTTTTAAATCCTGTTCCTTCCATTGATTAGCTTGGTGACCTTGAGTAATTATTTTATCCTTGCTAAGTCACAATTTCCTCATTAGTGAAATGGAAATGAGGATTCATTTCTTGTTTGGGTTACTGTGAGATTTAAAAGAAAAATAAAAATTCTTGGGGGAATTGGCAGTGACCCAGAATATAGTAAATGCCCAACAACTAGTAATTTATTTTGTTTAAAATGTGATGTGGAACTGGTTTTTACTCATAGCTCTTCCCAGGTGAACTCAAAAGTAAGGTTTAGCTAAGGAGCACGAATTATAGCTTGGTTTTTTATCCTCTCCTCTTTTAAAAAATATATTTTTAAAATTGATTTATAGAGACAGAAATTGAAGGAAAAGTGGAGACAGAGGTAGAGAAAAAGAGAGATACCTGCAGCACTGTCTTACCACTCATGAAGCTGCTCACCTGCAGATAGGGATGGGGGCTTGAACCCAGGTCCTTGCACACTATAATATGTGCACTCTATGGGATGTGCCACCATCCATCCCCTCTATTTTCTTTTTTCTACCTCCATTTATTGATCATTCCCAGAGCTTTAAGTTTACTTGGATTTTTACAATATTTTACATTATCAGCTTCTCTGTTGTTAGTTGTCAGATGTTTACACACCACTTAGAAGTAACTGGCCACATGAACTATCAGGGACTCACAGCTATTGTACAAACTAATGCAGGGTTAGAACCAGAGATTTTTTTTTTCAAAATGTGCTTTGCAAAATGCTTGCCATTGTGATAAGTTGACCTAGGAGTATGTATTCACTCAAATGTGCTGGCCTGGCCTGTCCTTTTCTTTCTTTCCTCCTCAACTCCCAAATTTTTTTTCAAAGAACATGTGACACACACACACACACACACACACGTGCACACACATATTGGAATATTGTTCATCTATATGAAAAGATGGAATGCCACTTGTGATAGTATGGCTGGAACTGGAGAGGGCCAAGCCTGGTGGCATAAACTAGAAGACAGATAAACACTAGATTTAAGTAGGAATCATGGCAAGGGAACAAAGTTAAACAAAAACAATTTCATAAATTCTGACCACAGAACTGAGGTTACCAGAGAGGGTAAGGGACATGATTGAAAAGCTGAAGGAAGGTCTAGAGGCCTGTGACAGAGAGATATAGTATGTGAGTGGTAGATGGGGTATGGCACCATATTATAAACCTCTAGCCTTAAGACTATAGATACAATCTTGTCAACTAACATTACATCAGTAAAAAGAAAAGCTCATTTCCAGGTAATAGTGTTTTCAGTTTACATCCTACATGAAGACTTTTGCTCTTTATTTTAGATAGTAACTGCAAAATATAATTATTAAATTTTTAATATGAAAATGAAATAATGGGTGAGTTTGTTCAAATGCAGATTCTAGTGCAGGGCCTGGGCTTCTGCATTTCTAACAAGTATCTGATGACACAAAGGCTGCTGGTGTATTGGCCACACTTGGGTAATGAGGGTAAAGGTGCATCCTAGGTCACCTTGTCAATCCTCAACATTGTTCCTTCACCATCTTCTTTGCCCACTTGGCTAGAGTAAGTAGATTTGGCTTTTCAGTTATTTTTGTTTATTTATTCATCCTATGCCAACCAGGTTTGAAATGCAAACAGATCTAAGAAAAGGTTATTGCCAACATGGAAATTTTCAGTTGTTTATCTCCAAAAAATAATCATCTTCTGAACAACAACCAAGGCAAACAAAAACAAACTCACAACTTTGTGCCAAGTTAAAAGGATGACCTTATTTAGTGTGACTGCTTCTTTGCTAATTTAATCTTTTTTTATTTTTTAACATCTTGCAGGTTGATTTTTCTGACCACAAAGAAAGTTAAAAATAATAATAATAATCCCTCATTAAAAAAAAAAAAAACTACTCTCATGACTTTGAAGACTATTAAGGTAGCACCAGCATGTGATTAAGGCCACCCTCCCCTGCAGTCTGAGCATTTATAGTAACACACACTCTTCCTCTCTGACTTCCACTCAACAGTGAACTATCTGTAAACCCTGTCCGATCAATGAGAACGATGCAGATGCAAGTGGAGCTATTAATTCATCAGCAAGTACATTAAACACATATCAGGTAGCCTGCCCCCCACTTCCCCCAAATCCTAAGAATTAAGAATATTCAGAAATGTCATAAACTCCATTATTTTAAGAGCTGTTTCCTAAGAAAACTCTGGGCCAAGCATGCTAGAATATATTATCGCTTAAAACACAGATTTTCATTGACAACATTCTGTGGGCATCCATTTAATATTAATATTAAGCCAAGGAAATAATGGTCCTTGTTTCTTTCCTTTAAAATGACAGGAATAGTGGGTACTTGTTCCTTCTGAAAAACAGGAAATGTCTAAGCCAGCAGTCTTCACACTGGTGTCATTACTTGCATTACTTCAGTTATCAGTTGAACCTTGCCAAATTCTCCATGATGCATCTGTCTACCAGCAAGGAAGAGGCTTGTGTGAGGGATTGACTTGTAAAGGTTATCCCCAGAGCAAATGATAGGCAGCTTCTGCCTTTTAAAAAGTCTCAAGATGTTGGAAAACAAGATCAGATCATCATGAAGTGCAAAAAAATGGGGTGCATATCTGTCATTTTCTGAAATTAGTGATGTGTTATCTTAATCAGTACAAAATATGGACTTGATTCTTCAGAAGGGATGCTCAAACCATTAAGCACTCATCAGTTTCATTTTCTGTCACTTTGAGACAGCTGAAATCTAGGTATTCCCCAATGTCAGAACCCAGGGTCCCTAGGAGTTTCTTGAAAAAACTGAGGTCCTTGGCCACCAGATAATTTAGTAAGTGGGAGGTGAGCAGGGTATAGCAACCAGGACCTGAGGACTTGGATTAGTTTATCTGAAAATCTCACCAAAGTCTTAGTGGTTCTTGTGGCAACATTTGAATATGTTGTTTTTTTACTTAGTTCCTTCTGTTGAATCTAGACTTAGAACACCATCCAGAAATTAAGGTTGGCTTTAGTCACTTGCCTTGGGGTCTGTATATTTATAAATAAGGAAGAGAAAATGTTGAAGATTCAGATTGTTCTATTGATTTAGAGATTGCTGCAGGGAATCCTAAAATCAATAAAGCATTGGCTTCCCCCCCCCCCCTTTTAAACCTTTTGCCAGTTTCTACTGCCCTAAATTTGCCTTTTTTTTTTTCCTGTCTTGCTCTTGGGGATCAGTACAATATGCATCTTATCTCTATTGAGAAGAAAATGAATAACTCTAAATATGAAATTATTCCAGCTAGATTTGGGGATCCCAAAGCTCATTCAGTGACCTCTATACCCACCTTGATAACGTTTACCTTTACCAGTCGATGTGTGAAATTATGTGTTTTTACCAGCAATTTATTTCCAGCTAGATTTGGGGACCCCAAAGCTCATTCAGTAGCTCATTCAGTGACCTCTATACCCACCTTTATAATGTTTACCTTTACTAGTATCCCATCTACAAAGAACTGCCTTACATTGGACAGAACTTCCATTAAATCCAGGGGTAGGCACCCAATAGGTGGCATAGATCATTTTTTCCCAAAGAAGTTATTCTAAACAAACTATATTTCTAAAACCAAGGACATATCTCACTTATTTATCCTATTGTGCTCAACAACATGGATGAAGATTCTCAGAACAGAACTATAATTCCCCTTAGGGAGAACACCTTAGATTTCTTTGAACCTTTTTATTGCCAAAACAAATACAGAAACATAAGTAAGTGTAAAATATACAACATAAAGGAATGGAAAATTGGATAAAGGTCTTTTCCTTTGAAACAAACACTCCAAAATATCTTGTTCCTACTCCTACCTATCAAGAATAAATTGTTAGTATTGCAATCAGTGACAGTTCATAGAATTCATTATAAGAACCATTGTTATTAGCTTTCAAGCGAACACTCTCTTTTTCCATTTACTGTTTCAGCAAAATCAATCAAATACCTAGGAATAAAGTTGACCAAAGAAGTGAAAGACTTGTATACTGAAAACTATGAGTCGCTGCTCAAGGAAATAGAAACTGATACCAAGAAATGGAAAGATATCCCATGCTCATGGATTGGAAGAATAAATATCATCAAAATGAATATTCTCCCCAGAGCCATATACAAATTTAATGCAATACCCATCAAAGTTCCACCAAGATTCTTTAAGAGAATAGAGCAAACACTACAATCATTTATCTGGAACCTGAAAACACCTAGAATTGCCAAAACCATCTTGAGGAAAAGAAACAGAAATGGAGGCATCACACTCCCAGACCTTAAACTATATTATAAAGCCATCATCATCATCAAAACAGCATGGTACTGGAACAAAAATAGGCACACAGACCAGTGGAACAGAATTGAAAGCCCAGAAATAAATCCCCACACCTATGGACATCTAATCTTTGATAAGGGGACCCCGCCAAAGGATTAAATGGAAGAAGGAGGCTCTCTTCAATAAATGGTGCGAACACTCTCTTTTTTACTCTCTGCATCCTATTTGGACTCTGACATCACCTCAGAAGTGTGATTCCCACCCTAAAAATATTTTGATGCTTTATAATATAACCTTTTAAGTGATTGATGTCTTATCCAAAATGCAGAACGATTAAAGGCACAATAAACAGAGTAGACCCTATCTGGTTGCTTCCTATGCTTGCTTTTCTTTTTTTTTTCTTTTCTTTTTGCTCTTCTATTTTTTAAATTATTTAATTAAAATGGAAAAAATATATCCATACTCCCAGCCTGTTTCTATCTTTCCCTAGTGGGGCAGGGTTCTGGAGACATGGGGTCCCAGGGTACATTGGTGAGGTGCTCTACTCCAGGAAATCAGATTGGCATCATGGTAGCATCTGTAACTTGTCTCCATATGTCCCTCTCCTTTTCCTTCTCCCTCTCTGGGTGCTGATGGAACTGGAGTTCTGAGCCCTCTTATCTTCATCCTGTACTTCTGGCACCTCACATTATGCTGCTTCCAAATACCTACTATGGGCAGTAAGCAGAGATAGCAAGCATGAGAAGTCAACCTCACAGCTCTTCAAATCTGGTCATGCCACTTTCCAGACACCAAAAGCTACCATGACTCCACCCCATCTTCTCTGGGCAGATATCCTCACCAATTTGTCCTGGATCCTTGTATCCCCAGAGCTCTGTTCCACTAGGGAAAGATAGAAACAGACTGGGGGTATGCATCGACATGTCAAAATCCATGTTCAGTGGAGAAGCAATTACAGAAGCCAGAACTCCTACCTTCTGCACCCCAAAAACAACCTTGATCAATACTCCCAGTGGGAGCTAACCAAGTGCTTGTTTTTCTTTTTCTTAGACTCATTTATTTATTTATTTAAGTGAAAGTGTGAGGGAGGGAAGGACAGATATCAGAATTGTGTTCAACTCTGGCTCATGATGCCTGGGAATGAAGGCCTGTGACTTCTAGACCCCAGACACAAATGTCTAATACACTATCTCCCCAGTTCTGATTTTTGTTTTAATCATGAAGTAAATCTAGCATCTTCCAGACAGAACTGTGGATTCCCTGAAAGTTAACACAGAGTTACTCTATTTTGACTTCTGATAGTAAGCCTGACTAGAAGGACTACTCTGGACCTACACTCTACTCTCCAGTCTCATGCTCCAGTCTTCTCCTCCATGACTGATGGCCCTTACTTTGCACTGAGGGACCATCTGTCTCCACAGCTTGTCCACACTAAAATGGAGTCATGGATGTGGAAAGCCTTTGATGGCCTCATAATGCTGTCTTATAGTGACCTATGCTATCCATAATAGTAAAGAAATATAGGGGGCTGGACAGTAGTACAATGGGTTAAGCACACATGGGGCAAAGTGCAAGGAACAGCTTAAGGATACCCCCACCCCCTGCTTTCCACCTGAGGGGGTGTGTCGCTTCACAAGCAGTGAAGCAGGTCTCCAGGTGTTTATCTTTCTCTCCCCATCACTGTCTTTTCCCACCTCTCTCAGTTTCTCTCTGTCCTGTCCAACAGCAATAAAAATAACAACAAGGGCAACAAAAATGGGAAAAATGGCCACCAGGAGTAGAGGATTCGTAGTGCAGGCACCAAGCCCCAGCAATAAACCTGGAGGAAAAAAAAAAAAAAAAAGAAAGAAATGTACAAAAAGGTTGTCACTGGCTTCTAAGTGTGTCCATCACATTCAGAGAAAGGAAACACATATCATATCACTTACTACTCACTGGTAACTCACTAGGAATTCCCACTGCAAACCTTCAGATTCAAGTACTTCTACTGACTTAAACTCAGGATAAAGATGTATCTTCCTGCTGGTCAATATTTCAAACACTAGAATTTACAGTAGGTTGGAAAAGATTCAGGGCTATTTTAAATATTTTCTCCCAGATGATTCATTAAGGTCAATGGATGACCAAACAGATGCCCAGAAACTCTCTAGAAACTATCTTCCAGCTGCTATGTCACTGATGGTCATACTGAATTATCTCAAGCACTTTAAGCTACTTAGTGCCTTTTAAAAATTATTTTAAAGAATGAAAAGAGACAGTACTTTCCACTGAGTTTTAGAGAAGATGAGCCGCACATAACTATAATTAAATGATACAACAAAAGCCTAATTCTTTATCTTCCCTCCCTGGTGACTCAGTGATGATTCAATCTCTGATGAGAAAACTCAGCATAACCTTTATCCTTCAATTATTCAGTCTAACACACAGCACAACCTCAATACAATCTTATGGATGTTTTAAAAGAATTTTTCTTCTCCTTTTCATTCCTAATTTTTTGAAAATTTTAGTCCCTTTCTGAAATAAAAAAATCCTTTTATCATATCTACCACAGGTACCCTAATGAAATTATCTTCATTTGCTTCCCTGCTTCTAAACTCTTTCTAAGCTCTTTTAAAGAGCCAAAAGAATTTATTTAAAATAAAATCCTAATATTTTCTATTTATTTCCATCTTTTTAAAATATTTTATTTATTTGTTAATGAGAAAGATTGGAGAAGAGAGAAGAAGAGCCAGACATCACTCTGGTACACGTGCTGCCGAGGATCAAACTCAAGACCTTCCTCTTGAGAATCCAATGCTTTATCCCCTGCACCACCTCCTGGAACACTTTTTTTCTTTATTGGGGAGGTATTAATGGCTTACAGTCGACAGTAAAATACAGTAGTTTGTACATGTGTAACATTTCTCAAGTTTTCCACATAACAATCTAACTCCCCAACAGGTCCTCCTCTGCCATCATAATTTCTTTTATCTTACTCCTGTTTTATTTTTTTCCTTAACACTTGCAATCTTTGAAACTACTTATTACTCACTGCCTGTCATTCTCCTCCACTTGACTTTCAGTCTCATAAAAATCATTCTTTGTTTATTGCTGAGTGTAGAACAGGGCTGACATATACTAGGTGTCCAATAAATGAATGTGAATAATTGATATCCCCAGTTTCAAAATCTACCTTGCCTTTCTTTTCTTCCAGGATGACGCACAAACCTAACATACCTAAGACACTTTTCATACAAATATCAATCTGATCTTCTCCACGATTGTCTTGCACTCTGACAAATCTTCTATTCAAGTAGCTAGGATAATTTTTCCTTGTATCACCAAATTTGCAAACACTCTTCCTCTTATCTGTAAAACCCTCCCCAAGCGGTACAGAACACAGAAGATGCTGATGATTATTTCATCCATCCACCCATCCATCCATCCATCCATCCATCCATCCATCCATCCATCCATCCATCCATCCATTCATTCTATGACCAACTTTTATTTACCCATGACATTCTGGTGAAATTTCACCATTCCTATAAAGTCCTTCTAGACTCTCTAAGCTGGGACTGGTCATATTTTTAGTGATTCATTTTTTTATTTTAATTTTTATTTATAAAATGGAAGCACTGCCAAGACCTTAGGGTAAGAGGGGTACAATTCCACACAATTTCCACCACCAGAACTCCGTATCCCATCTGCTCCCCTCTGAGAGTATGGACCCAGGGTCATTATGGGGTGCAGAAGGTGGAAGGTCTGGCTTCTGTAGTTGCTTCCCCACTGAATAAGGGTGTTGACAGGTCAACCCATACTCCCAGCCTTTCTCTTCAGTGCTTCATTGTATATATAATTTTTTTTTATCACATTGGGTTACAATTTGTCTTATGATTTCCTTTGTCCTCCTCTGAACTATGAGGTACTTCAGAGTAAGCAATGAGTCATTAATCAACTTATCCCTGGTATATATTACAGCACTTGGCACATAATAAGTTCTCAATAAATGCATAATGTATAAATGAATAAACCATTTGGAAAAGATATATGCTTTGGGAAGGAAGGGTTGTTGCTCTGGATTGAGAATTGAGCAGATGAACTTCATAACATTCTATGTAGATACCTGGAAAATCTCTAGGATTTGCTTTAGTATGTATTTATGTGAATTGCATATTTATGTCTCACTAAAATAATTACATTATGTGAAACTTATTGGATTGCAATTAAATAACAGGAAAATCTTGGAGCCATAGACCAATTAATATAATAGTGAGTCATATATACTAAGTAGACTGAATAAAGTGTAATGCAGCCCACAGAAAAATTGTCTAGGTGCCTTAGGTTTCACTTATCAGTTCATAATTGTGACACCAATGAGACTAGTAAGTGGCTAAGAAGGGCCATGTCTACAGCAAGGAACTTAACCAGTGCAACGCCAAAATATTTATACAAAATGTGGTGATTATCCTCCTGTTACTCTTAGCAATGATGAATATGCCCTAAATTACTTATTTAGACTTAAGTGTGTTTCAGTTTCTAAAGTTGGTTCTCTCATTTTTTTCTTTCATGACTTGGCACATACATGATTTCACAGTACCCAAGCTTCTTTTTTATTCTATCAGAGAAATCACAATACCAGACTTGCACTTGGGTCCATAACACTCCCATGAGGTGCTGGGACTGGAACATGTGCTCCATTCATACGAGACATGCCCCTAATCCAATGTGTTCTTCCTGCCACCCCCCACCTGCATTTCTTAAATTCTAAATGAACTGGCTATTATGTTTTCCGATCTCTTATTCATACCTCATACTTTCCCCCACCTGCAGGTGCCCACTGAGAAAACAAATAGAACATTTGAAGGACATTGTGAACGAACATACTTTCTCTGAGAAAAGATACACCTTAGATGAACTGATAATTTTTCTGTTATTACAAATGAAAACCTATCATATAGAAATAGCCTCTAAACTTTGCTTTTGGTGTTACAGAAGAACAGAGACAAATTTTGGCACATTATTGGTGTGGCTATCTCAATCTGCCAGGACCAAGGGTTCTGAGCAAACTGCTGAACCTACAGTGTCTGCCTCTTTATCTTCCATCTGTACACAATGGGGACCTCACAGTATTCATGTGAGAGTCCTTATGATTGTCAAAATGCCTGTCAGAAAATTGGGCATCTTACTTCTCTGGGGTTACTGGCCATGGTATTGATGGCACAGATGGTGACTGAATGCATTTACACACTCTGTTCATGGTGGGCACAGCACAGAAATAATCTGCTAACCTGAAAGCATTGCTCTCCATCTTTTTAACAGAGTTTCTGAGGCCACGTTGGCTTGCGTAGAATGAAGTGGAGATTTAAAGGCAATTATTTGGGTAATATTTAGGGTAGAAATTTTTTTCTACTTGTCAGTAAAAATTCTGTGATCAATCCTAAATGGCATTTCCTCAGCCAAAAAGTCTTTCCTAATGGATTTCAAGTTCTTTATTCTTTTTATTTCTCTGCCATGTTTCCTGGGCAATTAAAATCTTCCCAGTTTGTAAGGAGAAAGAAAACATGGCAATATTTTATTGTAACCCAATTACCATGTACTCATTGTTTTAAAATAACTTGGACTGGAGCGACACCTCACTAGGCAGGACACCTTCTTTGTCATGCACATAGCCTAGGTTTGAACCACATGGGAAGTGTTTTGGCTCTCCGGTGTCTCTGGATTTGGTGTTGTTATGTTTCTCACTCTCTGTGTCTCTTTAGTTGACTGAAAAAATTGCCTGCAATAGTGAAATTGTGTATATGCAAGGGCCTGACCACACAAAAAAATAAAGAACTTATTTTTCAACTGTAAAATGGGAAGCAAAGTGTCTATTCTCCATAGGAACAAGGATACATGAAAGAAGTCTATACCTGCGACACTATAAGATGCAATACTATTGGGTTATGAATATAAATGAAGCAAGGAGTGATGAGATAGTAAAAGACATATAGATTTATATGAGTCTTCCATCAGGGTAAGAACCCTTCTTTTTATTAAATCAGATGGGAGACACTCTGTAGGTCATTTGAATACACTATTCAAGTTGATATGAATACAATCAACAGTAGACAAGGATCTCTTCTAGGTACTCTTTCATGGTAAGTATATGAGTATCTGTGGATCTGTCTATGGGAAGGCAGTGCCCTGGCCAGTGAGTTTCTCTTCTATATTCAGACTCTGAACTCTGCAGTTCAGTTTCCTCTTTTTTATTTTTTTTAAATTTTTTTTAATTTTATTTTATTTATTCCCTTTTGTTGCCCTTGTTGTTTTATTGTTGTAGTTATTGTTGTTGTCGTCGTTGTTGGATAGGACAGAGAGAAACGGAGAGAGGAGGGGAAGACAGAGAGGGGGAGAGAAAGATA